>NC_071277.1:15332323-15569823 GCF_023375685.1 Ictalurus furcatus | reverse complement strand
GAACTTATTTCTTCTCTTTAACTCCAACTATCATGACAAGTTTTGGATGTTGAACTCAAGTTGATAATTTTTTCAACAATGAAACTTAAACTAATCCATTGTCTTGACACGGAAAACTCGTCAAATCTAACTTTTTGAGTTGAAACAAACGTAATCTTCAAGTTGAGTTTACTCACATTTTTTTAAGCAGCAGGTGAACTTTTGTTTCCAAGTTTAAGCACATGACCTGTTTTACAGTGCGTCTTGCGCCAACCAAAGTGACCTAAACGCACCCGTCGTCGTAATTACGACTTTCCAACTCGTAAATACGAACTTCCCAGGAGGGTTAGGGTTAGCATTTTAGAGTGTGGCTTTGAACGAAACGTTCCGGAATCACCGATTATAGCTTTAATCGTTAAAAAAATATATATTTTCGCATGTCACATTCACGCCAGTTCGCTTGTATTAACCCCGAATAAACACAGGTTAATCATCGCAATACTATACCATCAAATTTCAGATTAATAAAAAATTCAGATTATAATTAGTATATCAACCACTCCCAATTTTTATATATTATATATATATATATATATTATATTTATATATATATATATATATATATATACACACATACACATACACATACATACATACACACACACACACAGTATATTACTCTTCCATTAGGGATATATCTGACACGGCAATTTCATTTCCGAGTTTCTTTTGCAATAAATTCCTATTGAATTCAATTCTAATTTGTTTCTCCGCTTCTTATTTCTACTATTGATAGTTCCGCTTCTTAATACCCCCTTTGCCAAAAAAAAAAAAAAAAAAAAAAAAAAAAAAACCGGAGTCGTCTGGGCTGAGTCGTAGGGAACAGAGGATACGGATAAGATCTAAATATTACCCCTGGCAAAGAGAAAGCGCGAAAGTCTGATGAACATTTCAAAAGCGTGATTCTTTATGGATCGGAGAAATCTTTTCCACTTTTTAATTAAAAGTAAAGAAAATAGAAGTTAATTATCCTGTAAAGATTAGCTACTGGGCATCTTTCTGTAAATTGGTTCTAATTAAAAGGAAATTGTCGAATGACATTCAAAGTGCTGTCCTTTCAAAGTGTGACACAGGGATTGGGTCGGGGGGGGGGGGGTCATCTCTCTCTCTCTCTCTCTCTCTCAAATCTCTCTCTCTCTCAAATCTCTCTCAAATCTCTCGTAACTTCCAGTGAGAGATCAGACAGATCTGCGGTGTTGTATAGCAGAGTTTAGCTGTCTTATTACTTGATTGTAAAGATGTAGGGTAGATTCTTAAATACAACTTTAACGTAATATCCATAACAAATCTAACGAGTGAAAGCGATTACGCTGGAGTTTATTATAATAAAGAGCAACGCTTTACATTAACATTACCTTGACTAACATTATTTACTGCATAATTGAACACGAGCAAATCCACGAACATCGGAATAAATATACAATACCTAATGCGAACAAAGTAGCAACGTATTATATTAACGGACATCTGTCTAAACCGCTGTTAACCGTAAACATCTGCATGAAGCAACGTTTAGTCCAATAACATTAACATAAGTAAGGAATAAAACATGGGGGAATGCAGTTCTAGGAAAATCATCAGTGATTGGGGTTGTTTGCTGTGTTGAATCTTTTCCTATGAAGTCTGGGCAGCAATGTGCCAACAATTAAGATTTTTTTATTGATTGATTTAACAGCACATCATACTTTTTATCCATTTATAGTTACATGCAATGCTGTGGAACGCCCACCAAACATGCTAGTTCCTGTTAAAACTATTACCTAACGCATTATTATTATTATTATGTTTAGGTTACTTATAGTTTAGTACACTGTAATAAAAAAAAAAAGACAGGAAGAGAAAATATCTTGAATAGAGTCAAATGGATCTAGTATTTCCTATTACAAGATTTCCAGGAAATAGTCTTGTTCTATCAGCAGATCATTTTGAGGATCTGATGACACTTTTTTTAAAATCAAAGTTGTTGTTGTTGTTGTTTTTTTAAAAATATTATACATTATATAGTCATACTGAAAGCTACAACAACTAACTCAGCTCTTCGAATAACCATGAAGATCTTTTATAATGGATTTCCATCAGATTTTTGTTTGTTTGTTTGTTTGTTTGTTTTTTGGGAGAAACTGACTTGGGGAGGTGGAAGTACTATAAACATATTTTAATATTTATTATAATATATATCTATTGTAACGTATATATTCACTATATTATATATGCAAGCACCATGTGTCATACAAGTATTAACAGAACTAATGGAAGTGGTTTTAAATAAAGATAGCAGTGTCTGATCCTCAGTGTGGATGCTCAGAAAACATCAGATATCTGATCCTGTAGCAGATGGCGAAGATTGAAATTGGACTTGGAAAAGAAATGAGTTTGTATTTTAAGAGACTTATCTTTTAATCTTTAGGATTGATTTGATTACATTTATACTTTATACTATATTAGATTGATTGTACTTACAATGTAAGCGATTATTGTGTGAGAGTTTAACTGTGAAGAAAAAAGAAGCATTTTAACGCTTAGTGGTTAAGAAAATAATGTCAGGTGGGTATCTGCATCAACCGAGACTCAAGATTTGGGTATGGGAAAAGAAGAGGTGCTGTCGAGCCATCTCAGATATTCAGATTAGAGATGCAGGATTAGTCATTGGGCAGAGATCAGAACATTTTCTGTAAAAACGATTAGAGAAAAGATGGAACCACACTGACAGCATGAGAAACACAAACCTGATGACTGCGAACGTTGTTCACTCTGAAGTCCAAACTGAACAATCATATTGTGTTGGTCTTCATCACAGCTAACGCAATTCACTTTCCCAGAACGGATTTCAAGAACCAACATGTAGCAAGTGTAACTGATGAATATTCACCGTGTACATACAGTAAATGAACTGGAATTCAGTTACTTTAAGGATAAGCATGTGGCCTGGGAGAATTCAGCTTTATTATGCTTCATACATGACACACTGGGAGGTAACTACTGATTAAGTGCAATGATAATAATAATAATAATAATAATAATAATAATAATAAGTAGTAGTAGTAGTATAATTATTATTACTGACGGTGCAATGATTATTATTGTTATAAATATAATAATAGTAATCATTATTATTATTATTATTATTATTATTTTTGTTACTGACAGTGCAATTATTATTATTATTAATTTATTATTAGTAGTACTACTACTACAATTACTACTGCTACTTCTACTGGCAGTGCAATTATTTATTATTATTATTATTACTACTGGTATTATTGTTATTGTTATTACTACAACTACTACTACTAATACTATTATTATTATTATTATTATTATTATTATTTACTGAAAGTGCAATGATTACTTGATTTATGTTGGGGGTTTAAAGAGCAATGCAACAGTTCCCTTCGTGTGTGTATGTGTGTGTGTGTGTGTGTGTGTGTGTGTGTGTGTGTGTGTGTGTGTGTGCGCGTGTGTGTGCGCGTGTGTGTGTAGTGGTAAGAGAGACAGAGATGGAGCATTGACCTTTCGACAGAGCAGAGGGGAGAGGGCTTCTGTCAAAAGAGTCCTCCAGAGATGACAATCCTGCTTCTACCTCAACCTGACAGCACACCCACTCTCTCTCTCTCTCTCTCTCTCTCTCTCTCTCTCTCTCTCTCTCTCTCACACACACACACACACACACACACACACACACACACACACACACACACACACGGAGCTATACTGGTACCTACTCAACACCTTTAGCTGCACTTCAGTGCACGAAAGATTATAACCTAATCCACTTCACCACTGTGCTCGTGCTCTGTGTCAGCTTTTTATGTCAAGCACCGGCAGAAGGACAATTAATGTAACATACTCTTATTAATAATAACCAACTGTTTAAATAATAATATTCAATAACAACAACAACAACAACAACAATATTATTGTTGCTGAATACATATTTTTTAATACAAACATATTCATCTAACCAATTTCTTCTTCTTATTATTATTAGTCTTTTTATGATTCAAAATATTATTTAAAAAAATAAAAACACCTTTAGTTACAATTATATGGCTGTATTAAAATATGTACAAAACTTAAAATATAACAATTATTATTATTATTAGTAGTAGTCTTTTATTACTAAAATAATATAAAAACATATAAACACCTTTAGTTACAATAATACACCTGTATTAATATAAAAATATGTATGAAACTTTTAAACATTTATTTAAAAATATTACTATTACTATTACTACTACTATTATTATTATTATTATTATTATTATTATTATTATTATTATTATTATTATTTCCAATAATGCCATTATTAATCTAAGTGCCCGTGCTGCATTTGCATGCTTCACAGTGTGCCTATATTTGTTACAGCACACGACTCTGGGACAAAAGCGTCCATTACAATCGTATCGCTCAGTCCCACTGAGAATACTCCAACCTAAATATCACACCCTCCCTTTTACAAAACACCTCCGTATTACAAGCAAATTACTAGCGCGGTTCGAGCAAGCCGGCCAGGAACAAAGACGGGCAGCCGTAATTATATCTCTCCGTGTGCGGCATGCGAATGGGCATCCTCCTCCGGCGGGGCGTTCCCCAGAGGCATCCCAGGCATCAAAATGATGGGCAAATTATTTTTTCGTGCCCCGATTATCGTATTTACCGCCGGTGCGTTATGACAACAGTGCTGTTTATACCTGTCTCGGTGAGGAGATGCAAGGTTTGCGCGCTCTCATTTCGCGAACGTATGGTATGCATATGAGCTGGTTGGCAGGGATTTAAATTAGGTCAAGGCTTGAATACATCAACAGCAAAGCCATATGTGCATCATACCAACACCCCCCCCACCAACTCCACCGCAACCCCGCCACCCCACCCCGCCTTCCCCTGCACAAACTCTGTTTCGGAAAAGCTCTGCAATGAAGAAGCCGTGATGACTGCGGGAGCGTGATATGCGCATATCACATTCGCAGACAAGCTCGAACCTCCCTTTAATATTCACATATCAGACAGCTAAGACTCGAATAAAAGAGACAGAGACGAGATTCCCTCGTTATTACGATCAACCGGTTTACGCTTGGTTTTTTTTCTCCACAGATATATGGAAAACATTCACACCAGAACAGTGACAACGTTGTTTCTCCCTTTTCTCATCACCGCTTTCATAGGCATACATTATTGTGAGGTTTTTTTTTCTTTCCCCCTTTTGATAAAGTCACGTGTTGCCAGCTCTGTCGATGAAAGGTACTGTTGCCATGAGACACAAAGAACATGTGCCAGTTCCCGCTGCCAGTCAGGCATCAAATGCAGTCACAGCAGGAGGCCAGCTCTGGGCACCAACAGCAGTGCAGTGCCACACACTGTGCCCAGCCCGCGCTCAGCCTGTTAGCCACCATGAACCGCGACATGGCACTGCAGTTAGCTTCAAAATGACTCGCATGAGAAATCCCAAACATTCACATATCAAGATTCTCAATTTGGAGCAAGGTAAACCTTTTGGTCATGCTGAAGAGCTTGGGAACAGTACAACAAAGATGTGGGACAAAGCTGTTCGCATCAGGAAGCATGTACTACAATTGGTATACCTCAGGGGTATCCACTAGGCCCTAAAGTTCCTTTATGTACCGATACCGTGTACCCTGTAAGCTGAATGCTATACACCAGGGGTCGTCGAATATTTGACGATAATTCAAGGTATTGCCACGTTCAACTTACCTCTGAAGTGGGGAGTCGGAACTTTCACCATTTTCGAACTTGTCGACCTCGTTCGAGCTACAAAGTGGGACAAAACCATAGGCGCCCCCATGTTCGTCTTTTTCGAGTCTCGTATTTTTTTTTCTTCTCAAAACAGCGAACCATATAGTCAGTGTTAATGGTTCTCATTCTCTACAGAACTCATTTCAAGGTAAGGTGTTTACTGTTCTTGCTCTGAGCAGCCATGTTGATTTGACGTCGCTTGCAGAACTCGGGGTCCCACCCTGACTTCCTGAGTAGGAACTACAAGTTGAGGGGATGTTTTCTTTGGTTTTTCCTGGTCGGAGGTTGAGATGAGTTAATGTACGTTACATTTCGTCGAATGCAGCATATTTCAGCGGAAGCACTTGAAAGGCCAGGGCGGATAACTGTATGAGCGGCCATTTTCGGAAGACGTGAACCCGCTCAGCCTCTGTTGCAGAGATTCTGTTCATCCAATCGCATGCATTTATGTAAATGATTTAGCTGAAGGCATCTCATAGGACCAGAGATTCTTGTCAGCAACAAGGCTAGAAACTTTGTTTACTGGTCTAATTAGCGAGGCTTTTAATTTAGAAAAAAAAAAAAAGATGTATGTGTGTATCCATCCATCCATCCATTTTCTATCCCAGGGAACTCTGGGTACAAGGCGGGGACACCCTGGACGGGGTGCCAACCCATCGCAGGGTACAATCGCACACACGTTCACACACCCATTCGCACACTATGGACAATTTAGAGACGCCAATCATCTTACAACGCATGTCTTTGGACCGGGTGGAGGAAACCGGAGGAAACCCCCAAAGCATGGGGAGAACATGCAAACTCCACGCACACAGGGTCGGAGGCAGGAATCGAACCCCCGATCCCGGAGGTGCAACTTTACAAATAACTTTACAAATTTTAGCTTGAATAGTCCTGGTACACACCATCAAACTTCACTCCTCTCTAATTGGCTGACAGCAGTGTTGCTATTTTCGATCACGCAACCCTTCCTCCTCCTCCTCCTCCTCCTTAGCCTCGCCATCATATTTGTCTCGTGCTTGTTAGCCCCTACGTCAAATATGTCTCCGTGCCATTTTAATTACAGCCTCGGCAAATCTCTCGCGTGGCATTCTGGGACAACACCGATCTGCAAAAAAGGTGATAAGTAGGAGACGCCACCCGGCTTTGGTATCAGTCATAAACAGACACTTAATTGAATCATTTGACCTCGGAGGCTGATCCTGCCTGCAACAGCATGCGGCACGAGGGAAAATGGTTTCGGAATATTAAGGCAGTTACGGTGTGCGCTACATAAACCATAGTCATTTTGGCTGCACGCCCACTTCACTGCAATGTGGGCCACACTATAGAACAGATAAGTCTCTTTGTGTGTGTGTGTGTGTGTGTGTGTGTGTGTGTGTCAGAGTGTGTACATATATATACATATGTGTGTGTGTGTGTGTCTAGAGGTCCCATGTTTCCCACTTTGGTAGTCACTTCCTGTTTGGGGATAGCTTTCAGGAAGAGATGGCACAGTTTCAACACTGCTGCAGGTTTGGTTTCAAGGCTCCACACACACACACACACACACACACACACACACACACACACAGTTCAACACCAATTTGACTAGTACCCCTCCCCATGCGGCAGAGTTATCAATCCAAACAGACATTCAATCCGGGTCCAATGTCACTTCTCCTCATTATGTTAATGGTTAATACATGCAAATGAAAACATTCCGGCAATTTGATTTCTTTGAAGATAGTTTGCATATTGTCTTAGCCATTATGACGACGCACTCGCTGCTTGCGACAGTCGATCTATGCCAGGCTAGTTAGTTCATATTTATCAGCGCCGAGTTCATTTCTGGGGCTACTAGAATATTTTGTTTTCTTTCTTTTTTTTCTTAAAATCGCCCTCAACTCTTCTCTTCTGCCATGTAACTAATTAGGATTCAGGTAACATAAGCAGATTTTTCACGCTATTGGTGTTTTTCTTAATTAAGAAACAAATGAATTCTCCCCAGCAAAATAGATGGAACAACGGGATAGCGTGCCAGAGGCCAGATGCTGCTGCTCTTAATTAGAAGTCACTCCATTGTCTGAGCCTTTCAAATGAAGCTCCAATCTAAATGGATATCAAAAGAGCTGCTGAAGTAAAGGTGAGAGAGAGAGAAAGACGGAGGAAGGGCGAGAAATCCAAGCGTTTCGAATAATCCGGGGGAGAAAAAAAATAATAAAGATAATGGAAGACAAAAGATATGTCCTGTGCAGAAGGAGACTTCTACCTGTGGGTGAGAAAGGAGGCCGAGCTCTCTGGCCTCACAAGAATGAGGTTGAAAGACTAACCCCCTGCGTCCAGTGTCTCGCCCTCCAGCGACTAAAGCGGATTGGATGAAAGACGGCTTTTAAGTTTTGTATCGTTTCGCTCTGCTTTGTGTTGCAAAAAAAAAAAAAAAAAAACCCAAAAAAACAACACTCATCTTCTGAAGCCAGGTTTTGCGGTAATGATGTTCGTAGCCTTGAGAAAGCAGGAACAATCAGGGTTCTGAAAAGTTTTTCTAAATGCAAAAAACGCAGAAATAACACATGCGGGGCAAAAAAAAATTTTTTTTCGCCAAAGTTATTGAGTTAGAAGCGTAGTCGTTTAGGTAGGGTAGCTGGGCTGTGTTCAATACCGTACACCCACATGTGCTGCCAAGCCCATAGGTCCTTCTTCAGATAGCATGGCTTCAGAGCTCCCAGCAGATGGGCCGGGGCCCAGAAACGCTCAGACCTGCGGGCTGCGCCGCCGTCGCTCGCCAAACGTGCCAGGCTGGACTGTTTCAAAGTGCCAGCCTTCGGAGCTTCAGGTATGCGGCAATATCATTCTTCCCCTTTGTAATGTATCCAGTCAAAGGCGACTTTTAAGTCGCACGGCGCCTCTGCTTTCATTTCGGCCACAGCCTCGTAATTGATTTTCCCAGTTTCCAGAAAAAAAATTGGACGGCGAATCAGGTTTAGGAAAATGGTCGTCCCTTTTTTTTTTCGCCTCGCAGGAGAATTTCGTGGCGTCTGAAATGCCAATTTTTGCTTTACCAAAATGTTTTTTTGGTACAAATATCCATCAAATAGCCCAATGCAAATCTGAAAGAACAATTTCAAGCAAAGGCGTGTACTTCCAAGGCGTCTGTCCTTATTAAAAAGGCATGTTTTAAACACCTCTACTTACAGTATCCTAGCAAATTACCATAATCCTCCCTCTGTTCAACTCGTGCACTTTTTTTTCCCCCGCCACTCTCGTTTGTTTATTTCTATCAGCTCAGGAGATTAGGCAGGCAGATTACCCAGCGTCAAAACACGAGACGCCATCAAAGACGGCAAGGATAATGTCACTCCCTCCCTTTCTCTCTTTACCAAGCGCTGGAACAATGGCGGAGCATGACAAGGGGACGAGCTGATCCAGAGGGACGGGCTGTGTGTAAACGCTGGGGCTGAACACGGAGTTCAGGGAATTACTCAGATTCGACGGATGGAGGTGTTTATGAAACCGACATGATTGGGGGGGATGGGGGTGCCTGTCCTGCCTTTTCATACACTCCACATGACCAGAGTTACATTTCAATTAGGAGTGATTAGAAAGCATGGAGAAAGGTAAATTAGCTGAACAAGACAAGACCACAGACCTAAACATTTAAAATGTAGTACATTTAGAATAACGGTAGTAATGGTGTTGATGGTGGCTTAGTGGTTAGCATGTTTGCCTCGCAGCTCCAGGGTTAGGGTTTGAATCCCGCCTCCACCCTGTGTACGTGGAGCTTGCATCGGGGTGTTTCTTCTGGGTACTCCGGTTTCCTCCCCCAGTCCAAAGACATGTGCTGTAGGCTGACTGGCATTTCCAAATCGTCCGGAGTGTGTGAATGCGAGTGCGATTGTTCCCTACAATGGGATGACACCCCGTCCAGGGTGTCTCCCACCTTGTGCCCCGAGTTCCCTGGGATAGGATCCAAGCTGATGTAGCAGTAATATGTTATATAAATATAAAGAAAGGGGAAAAAACTGTTGCCTTGAAGTAAAAACGATCTTCAAAAGCAAGGGAGGAATGCAGTGACGTATGTAGCATATCTAGGGCTTTATTATGTACAGCTAAACAAAAAAAACAGCCTTTCATAGTTGATGAAGCAGGAGGTACCAATTTGCTATATAGAAGATGTTAGACGATGAACAACAAGATGAGCGATCCAAGCAGTACAGGTTACAGATCATTTTTTTTGTTTATTTTGTCATGGACCTAAAGCTAGGCACTGACAAACAACAAGGATAAAAATAGATTTCAGGGCATATTTTGTAGATGGACAAATCCTAAATTCATTAGCTATCTCTCATGCGCTCCCATGTTTTTGTTGCCGAGCCTAAAAATTGGGGGAGTGTATCTATGTTCCCGGGGTCCTATTTTCCCCACTTTTATACGGCACATAATGAACACATGGTGATTTAAAGCTGGATTAGATTTCAGCTGGGACATGTTCACACATAACATGTTGTTCCTTTTATGACCGTCTACTGTGCGACTACAGTATGGCGTTTCTTCAGTTTAGTGTATACATTTCACTACTGTTCATGCATGGAGTCGAATGAATATATGAATGTAGTCTAACAGCTACTTTTAGAGCACCACAAATGAGGGTTCAGCGTGTGCAACGTAGTTAATTTTCCCAAGATCAGAACTTTGAGAAATTTGTGTGGATGAAGGATTTATTTGAAACGAATGTATGTTGTTCTTTGGTGTTTAAGGTTAAAAGGTAATAAAGTTAATAGGGCCCTGGGAAAATGAGTCCTGACTACATGAAACCTTTGGAAAAGTTTACTTAATGTGAGTTTATAGAATATTGACCCTGGGAACATAGGAATGACCCCAAAAGTGTTAGCTAGCGTAATGTTATAATGTATGGTGAGCTAGTTTGCTAGCTGAGTGCTAGTTAAGAGCGAGTTTATGAATGTATCTTCGAACAAAGTTTCTAATCAACAAAAAGTCAGCAAGTTGTCGGCTGACGCCTCAGCTACAGGATGTGCTGTTTTGTTTATGAGTATAACTAGCATTATTTTCCATCGGGCACGAGGTGATGCTAGCAGGAGCGTTACCGTGTACTAGACCGATGTATGTATGAATGTGCAGGTTTATTAGAGAAAATGATCCCATCCCACCCCCACCCCCCTTAAAAAAAAGCTCGTTAGTATTGTTTAAAGTATAGTAAATGAAATTACTTGTAATTATCAAGATCATGGTATATGATAACATTCCTTTTTTTAATGATTACAAGCTGAAAGGAAGAAATTGAATTGATGTTAAAACTGTGTACTGAATTCATTTTTTTTTTTTTTACATTTTAAGTAATTTTTAAAAAAAATGTTTATTAGAAATGTTTATAGGGAAAAAAAATGTGTGTGTTTATAGTGATATTGTAATCAATTCTGTGCCAATACACTTTTCTGAAATATATTTAAATTGAAATATTTAAATAAAAAAGATTGCAAACTGATTGAAAATTTTTGTACTCATTTATTTATTTATTAGTAATAGTTTGTTGAATTTTTAACATTGTTTTAGATGTTAAATCCCATTAGAAAATTAAAAAATGTACGAAAAACACCCTTTTGTTATAGTTTTAGTAAAAGTTTAAAAAAAAAAACATACATTTTTACATTGATCTTATAATACATTATGGGACTGCACTTTTCTGGGATTTATTTCTAATTTAAAAAATGGTTTTGAACTGACTGTAAGAAACTGATATTTTTTTAAACTATAATTTTCAGGTTTATTAGAAAAAAAAAGCGTTTCGTATTATACAGTAGCTAATAACTTTATGTTCAATACGATACTTGATTGTGTCCTGAACACAACACAAAAAGCTCAGTATTCAGTGCATCATGTTGTGTTAAGAAATTCTACCTCTGAGTTTAAAGCATCAAAAATAAATAAATAAATAAATACATAAATAAATAAATAAATTCAGCTGTGTTCAGCTCCATAACATTTCTTTCTTCACGTGTTCGTCTTGGTCTGGTGCACTCAAACGCACGTGTCCAATTTATGTTGATGCTCATTAAATAAACTGCTTGGGAGCTTTTCTTGATTTTGAGAGATTAGCCAGATGTCTCGTAGCAATAAGTTAACTGAAACTGCTAGTCAAGCAAACATGGTTTCGCATGAGGAGGCACGGTAATGTCTTCATGCAGATTGAGACGGAGTGCGGATGAAGAGAGAAAGCCTCAGGGACTGCTGCTTTGAGAAGCGCTCGATTCAATCTGGCCTGTGCAGCGTGAACCTGTACAACATCTTCTCAAACAGAATAGAACAAACTCCTTTTTATTGATATGAAAAAGATGCAGCTCTGTTTCAGGCAACTGGAGTTTGTGTAGACGTGGTAGGGATTAAAAATTGGAATGAGCACAAGACATTTAATAATAATAATAATAATAATAAATACACAAAACACTTTTATATAATGGACCCATCACACCTATTTTTAAATATCTTTTTTAGTTATGTTTATTAATAATTACAAACTAACTGATTTTCTCCCTAATCTGGTCTCGGCCATTAGCCAGCTTGCACCTATCACACGGCAGCTACCAACTGGGGAGGATGGAGGCTATCATGTGCTTGCACTGAGACACCTGAATTCCAGCCAGCCACATCTTTCCAAACTGCGGCTCCTGCTGCATCACAGGGTAGTGTAACATTCTCGGAGGAAAGCGCTATCCAGTCCTTCAGGAATGCAGAAATTATTGAGAAAAAAAAAAATCAAGCAAACGCCGCAATATCTGCAGGAACTTGCAATTTTTCAAAATTACCGCAGATTTGGGCCAAGACATGTCATGTGACGTCATCAAAGCACGCATGCAGTCTAGAGCTGCAACAACTAATCGATAAAATCGATAATAATGGATTATGAAAATCGTTGTCAACGAATCTCCTTATCGATTAGTTGGTCTGTGTGCGGAATGGGGCGCGTTTACTCATTGCGATACTTCTGTTCCGAAAACAGCTTCGGAGAGTAAATACTAACGTTGTGTCCCAAATGACGTACTATACACTTACACTATGCACTGCGTACTCTACAGTCTAGTGTATGAATTTTAGAACGGTAATATCGTCTCAAATGGAACACTGGCGGTTTTTTTACTACCCGGAAATATAAGCCGCTTCCTAGTCGACGGTGCACGACGTCATACGCACGTAATGTGACATCACCGACAATGACTTTCTTCACTTTACTGCTTATGTACTTTATTTTATATATAAAGTATTTACGCATTATTTTTTATGGATGCACAAAAAGCACAGAATGAAACTACAGTCCTAAATGAATAATATATATTCTGGTGTGTGTCTGTGTGTATTGGGGTCTTTTCAGTCTTATATAACTGGACACTAAGTTTGTGGATTTTATTTTAAATAAACGAAAAAAATGGTACTGAAGGTTTGATTATGAAAAAAGAAAGAACTCTGATTCACATGTGTCGAGCACGAGTACAGCTAAAAGGTCTTATTTACCAACAAACTTTACTATGAAACACTGTGCAAAACAATTTCATGCAATTGCAATTTCAGCAATTCAAGTCGTTTTCTGCAAAAAAATAAATAAATTTGCAATTGTAATTTACAAAATTTAGAAAAAAGCCGTAGCAAAATCGAGCATTTTTGGCTGCAACAATCACACACACAAAAAAAACCTCCTAAAAAAATCCTGTACAGCTGGACTATCTGCCCTCTTCTACACCCATGAGCTCATAGACAGCTACGATTGGCCGGTGTCGCTGTGATTGACAGAGAGAGAGGGAGAGAGAGAGTATTCCATCTCTCCCACCAAGAGAGCACAACCAATTCTGCTCTCTTGACTCCTGACCATGGATGAAACCTTTCCATTTGTTCAATGTTCACAATTATTTAACGTTCCTTTTCCGTGATAAATAATGTATTTCTATGGACGTAAAATGAGAACAACATGGATGTATTAGACTATACATGTTATTTGCTTTTATACCACAGAATGCTTGATTCTGATTGGTCGGAAAGTGTTGACTCATTTTCCATCACAGCACAAGTCAAGACAGTAGTTCAAGCTATAAGGTTTTTATCAATTCTCTCATTCTAATATGCTTTTGTTTCTATAGAAACAACTTACACAGGGACTTGGTGGGTATGGTGGATCCTCCACATAAATATATATATATATATATATATATATATATATATATATATATATATATATATATATATATAGATTGATTGATTGATTGATTGATTGATTTAAAGCATACAGCAACTGTTAACATGGTGACGTTTTCCAAGAGTCGATGTTTGCATACAATTTTCGGAAGGAGTCTCCAGTGTCAGTGGTTTGTAACAGATCTAGCTTTAAGTTTTCCGACCTGAGAAAGTGTTCAAGACTGCAGGCTTTGCAAAAAAAACGATAGCTGCTACAACGTAAGAGACAGCACGAACTCACATGTTTTATAGACGTTCCACGACATTACATTACTGTAAACAGCTTAAAAAGTCTTAAACATTGCAAACTGCTGTGGTGTAAGAGGAATAAAACACTTCAGCACCACCGTTTCCTAGAACAGCACTCCCCATTGGTTTATTTCTTTTATCTTTTTGGTAAAAAAAAAAAGAAAAAAAAAACGAAAGAAAGAAATGCACGAAATCCGACATCAGAGAAGGCCAAATCTATAAAAGCCTTTAGAAAAACCTTGGCTTTATGTCTTTTCTTTTTATTTGATAATCTATACCATCCGAACGGCTTCGGGCTTAGACTTCCTACTGTAAACACTCACAAATCAATGGCTGAAGAAAGAAAAAGAAGATACCGTTCCAAACAGGTTATCTACGGAAATAAAAGAAACTACTGAAAACTTGCTCTAACATTCTGAGGTGTGATAATACACTTACAGAAGATATTAAGTTTGGTTCAGGTTAATCCTATAGAGTGTGTAAGGCTCATGGAGACTGATCAGAACTAAACACCACACACACACACACACACACACACACACAAACCCACACTACTTTAAAGCTCTCTATCCCTGTGTGCTATTATTGATAAGAGAAAGATGCTGGTCAATATACATCATCTAGCCGAAAGGATTACATTCTTATCTGAAATGATATTCAGTAAAGTATGACCACAGAAACGCCACTGGAAGTCGTTTCTGGACTTGGTCTAGTTCTTTACAAAAACATTTTATTGGAATTATGATCAATGTCAAGATTAGACAGAGAAACAGAGTGTGATTTCTAGTTAAGCTTTTTCTTTGCTGCACATCCAGCACATTTATTTTCCCTGTTCAGATGTTGCAACTTGTGGCAAAGTATTAAAGATGTTACACAAACATACTTAATGCACTAAAAGTGCATTATATAGTATAGCAGACTAATTACTGCATGGGTATTGAATAAACCATGAGTTAGGAGTTGTGTATGACCTACAGCGACGCTCCGATCGATCGGCCGCTAAACTTGGCCGATCTGACGGACCGATCGCAATTTGATGACGTAAAACCTGTGAGGACGTAAGACACATGACGACGTTAAACTTCAGCGCTGCGCTCATGTCATCGCCAGTGTGGAATGATTACGAGGTCCCAGGAATCAATGGAAAATTCGCCATTTGCCGTGTATTAAAAGGTTCACTGTAAAATGAATACGTGGTGTGCTTAATTAATGGAGAATCTACAACATTACTGTAAATAATATAACCATGGCAACATCTGTGGTATTACTTTATCTGATAAAAAAAAAAAAAAGGTTAACAGAACGCTTACGTATCACTTAATATATAACGCTTGAACGATTGAGATCGGTATCGGCCGATCATGACGACGAGAAATCGGTAATCTTTATCGGCTGCAAAAATCCTGATCGGAGCATCACTATTAACCTACACACAACTCTATAAAAACGCTCTACATTTGAATAAAAATCAAAGAAATTCTATTTGCGGAGTTTCTAAAAAGCATTGCGGCCAAAAGCTCTTTGATAAATGGTGGAGAAGGCATCACATTAAGCTCTCTCGATCAGTTGATGATGGAGAGATGAACTTTATGGTGTCCAGATAAGTGGTTTTAAATAATCAATTCAAGCAAAACAAAAGAACAAGCAAGAATCCTAATGGATTTATATCAATAAAGTAGCAGGAGATCTATCCATCCGTGCATTTTCCATACCGCTTATCCTACACAGGGTCGCGTGGAGGCTGAAGCCCATCCCAGGGAACTTGGGGTACAAGGCGGGGGACACCCTGGACGGGGACGCAAACCCATCGCAGGGCACAATAGCTGGTGTGTGGTGGGTTCAAACCCCAAACTCTGGAGGTGTCAGGCAAACCTTCTAAGCACTAAGCCACCGTTGCCCCCTATTCAAAACCCAGACAAACTCCTTGTGCTTGGCGATTCCGATCCTTACGAATCTGCAACGCTGACAACATCGACAAGGCGCTTCTGCATGCAGACGCTCACTGGATGTTTTCTGTTTTCTGCACCGTTCTGTGAAAACACTTAGTGAGCTTTACTAGATCTACATCCCAAATGAGCAAATACCTCCTCCCTCTTTTTAAATAGCCGATAGTGTTTAGCTTACCTCACAGCCCAAAAACTGGTGAAGGAATCATCAATCAGAACAATGCCGGGAGCTGGCACAAATACCTCCTTCTTCACCGTGAATGAATTCCAGCCGTTTCCTTCTTAACCAGCGTATACTTGGAAAACTGAATAAAACGCCAAAGACACATTCACGACTCATACTTCCTGATACGATTTCACTCGCTCGACGACGGCAACTTCCTCAAGGTGATTTCTATAATGTCGATTCCGGGACACTTCAGATTCTAGACAGCATCTGATTGGACAGAAAACCTGATGAAAAGCTTAAGTGCAGAACGATGTCATCAATACTGATGATCCATATTGGTGGTAGAGAGAGAGAGAGGCGGTAAATTTGCTAAAGTAAACTGCGAGCGTCATTGTTTTGGATTTTGATTTCATGGGGACTGTAGACTGAAAACTCACGTCTACGGGATGCTTCGGTAACAAATGAGCGAGTGTGGAATCGTTCCTGCTATGTGGATTACTGAACAAGGCCGCAACCACACACACACACACACACACACACACACAGAGAGCGCGGTCAGGCCACTCTGAGTCAGCTCTGTGCTAAGGAGAAAGGGTGTGTGTTACACACAGCCACTTGCAGACTGCAGCCGGAGATGTAATTGGCTAATGTATGCAGGAGCCGGTCCATGTTGGAGGGGTATCAAAAAGCAATCAACGCTCCATCGCTGATGAGGGAGGCAACCATGGAGATGATGCACTGGCCCTCCGCAGCGCTGCACAATCACTAGACATTATTCTCGTGCCTCGACCCCAAAAACCAAAGAGAGACAGAGAGAGAGAGAGAGAGAGAGAGAGAGAGAGAGAGAGAGAGAGAGAGAGAGAGAGGGGAGACTGGGAAGAGTGGAGGGAATGAAGTTCATCATTTACTGATTGAAAGAGACCCATTTGTCCACTCGAGCATACAGCTAGGAGCTAGCATTGACTTTCAAATTTGGAGCTGTGTGAGCTGTGAAATGACAGATAGCTTTATTAGAACATTTTTTTTTTTCGAGATCCTAAGTGAGCCTCTCCTTCAAAACAACAACAACAACAACAACAACAACAACAACAACAAGAGATCACATAATGATATCTCTATGATAAAATCAAATTTCATTTAAGTCACTTCATTAATTATCACCATTTGTAATGAAATATGAGAAACGCTGTTATTATGCCGGCATTAATTGTTCATCGTTACAGGATCCTCTCATGAACTGATTTTCGAGTGCAGGTCATTATACAACAACTCAAAAAATATTTTCACAATTCTGTTTGGATTCAGTGAATCGACTTGCAGTGATTCACCGCATCATGAATGAATGCTTTCAAGTGTGTGTGTGTGTGTGTGTGTGTGTGTGTGTGTGTGTGTGAGAGAGAATGACTGCTTTGGCTGAATGCACGTTGTTATGACGTCACATGACACGTCTTGGCCCAAATCTGCGGGAAATCTTGTGGTAATTTTGAAAAATCACAAAGTCCTGAAGGGACTGGTGTTAGTTTTAGTTAATAGTGCAATAGAAACAATTCTTGTTGATGTAATGTTGCGTCAAGTCTATAAACACACCTACACACCTGCACAACTGCACACCTGCACATGGACCTCGAAATGCACAAATTCACAGGCTTAATCTATATCCTCAAAACACTCTCTCTCTCTCTCTCTCTCTCTCTCTCTCGCTCTATGTCTCTCTCTCTTGCTCTATGTCTCTCTCTGTCTGTCTGGCTCTCTCTGTCTGCCTCTCGCTCTCTCTCTTGCTCCCTGTCTCTCTTTCTGTTTGTCTCTCTCCGTCTCCCTCTCTTGCTCTCGGTCTCTCTCTCTCTGTCTGTCTGTCTCTCTCTCGCTTTCTGTCTGTCTGTCTCTCCCTCTCTCTGTCTCTCTCTGTCTGTCTCTCACTCTCTCTCTTGCTCCCTGTCTCTCTTTCTGTTTGTCTCTCTCTCTTTGTCTGTCTCTCTTTCTCTCTGTCTCTCTCTGTCTCTGTCTATTACTGAAATCTAAGCTCCACTTAGACACCAAGCAGGAGGATTTCACAGATGGCCGCAGTGAGGTTTTAGTCTTGGGTGGAGCGGGCAGCTGATTTCACACCGGTGTGTGTCCAAGTGTGTACATACTCATATGTGTGTGTGTGTGTGTGTGTGTGTGTGTGTGTGTGTGTGTTTCTTTTCTGCAAAAGCAGGCCACTTCTAATCCAGTGAGTGTGGAAAAGGCCTGGAGCTAGGCTTTTGCTTAGGCCTTCCTCACAAAGCAAAACGTGCTGTGCTAGGATCCTGGACTGCAGGACTGCTGCTACGTCGGGCAATGTTGGGGAAAAAAAAAATAAACGTGGTTAACTTTAGAGCGCATCGAATTCACTCGGAGCTGCAACACACACGTTACATTTTATACCAAAACTTTGAGGCTACCTTTAACAGTCCGTACAGGATTTCACAGAGCTTTTTTTTGTGATTGTTGCGGAAAACTCCTTGAATTGGTGAAACTGCAATCGCATGAAATTGTTTCTTGGGGTCTTTCACAGTGATGTTTGATGGTAAATGAGACCTTTTAGCTGTCCTCATGTTCGACACACGTGAATCGAAGAGGTCTTCTGCCGAATGCTCGTTGTGATGATGTCACATGACGCGTCTCGGCCCAAATCTGCAGAAAAAATTGCAAGCTCCTCTGAATATTGCGGCGTTTCCTTCATTTCTATGACTGCAAAAACCGCTAAATCCTCAAGAGACTGCTTTAATACCTCGTCGAAAAAATAAAAAAATTTCCTTTTTAGTGTTTCCTTAAACTCGTACCTGACGACTCTTCGTTCGTTACACGATCATGTGACCGTTTTGAAAAGTGGTTAACCTTACAGGCAGAACTAGTTTCAGAACGAATATATTATATACATTTGGGCATAAAGCTCTGCTTTTGAGTTTTAAATTGTAAAATGGCAGAAGTTAGATGTAGTTTGATGTATTTGTTTAAAATGTAATCCCTTTCTTTAATGTTTCAGCCAAATTCCGTGCTCCCAAAATGCACACGCAACAGCACGAAACATTACAATAAAATTTACTGCACCGCTGATAATTCATGCTCTTTTCCATAAAGGTTGTTCGTAGGTTTTTTTTGTGTTTGTAAAACAACCCTTTTTTGAATAGACCAATTTGTCCTCGCCCAGACCGTCAATAATCCAACATTTCCTTGAATACACCATTGCTTACATACCAACATCTCTCTGTGGTTCTTTCCTCGGAGTCTGAGTTGGATTAGCACACTGTATATCAAGAAATCAATAAAAATAAAAAAAATTTTTTTTTTTTTTTTTTACTTCTCAAAGACTGTCAAAGAACAAAGGGCCATTCTCTCAGTCACACCATATCTCATAAGTGAACCGAAGAGGCTTTGAACTTCAATTCGGAGACACAATCTCAGAAACAGAATCCTAAAGCGTATAAATATGGGCGAAATTTTAAAAAAAAAATAAAAATAAAACACAGTCACAAAAGGAAACGGCGAGCAAAGCGAGGCGTCTGATAAGCTCGGAGAATAAGACGTGGAGATGAAACGCCACTTTAAACAAAGATAGACGTGTTCATATCCAAACAGAGCTGCAATCATACTGTATGAGGGTAAGATGATCCAGAGGAAAAGTGCACCGTTCTACAAGTCGCTAATTTCCGGTCTATTCACTACGTCGCTTTCATGAGTGTAAGTCATCGTTGGCCTCGGCAGCCGTAATGACGAACACCTTAACACACTCTTCCAAACGTTTCTCTGTCGAACTTTCTTTCATGGACTAACTTTGTGAAGGTTGTTGTTTTGTTTTGTTGTTTTTTTTTCTCTTCATTTAATGATAAAAAGTCCAATTCACGTCTGAGAGAACAACGCTGGATACTGTCTTTCATGGAGATAATGGTGCCTTTTGAATAGATTTTGATTCTAAGGTGCTAAAAACCAGATGATGTGGCCATTTAATATGTTCCACTTAGAGAAAAGAGGGACTTCTGAGCTGCTGCCTGGCGATAATTTGCTTCTTTTATTCCATCTGTTAAATTGACAACTCAAGGCGAAGGATGAGAACAAAGTTCCGCGCGTCGATAAAGTGTTTTTCGTGCACTGTACGGTTTTCTGAACTGAATGATTGCGAAACATCCAAGAAATGTATTGTGTGGCAAAATTATCTTCAGTTGAAATTCTACCGAGCACATTTCTGGATTTTCAGTACAATCGATATTAGAGCAGACTTTGGGGTTCTATGTTCAGGTGCTGTGTCATGTCATTGCGTGTTTGCCGCCAAAAAAAAGGTGGAAAAATATGGGGAAATAACATATATGCCATGAATTCACTTATACCACAGTGCTGCTGAATGCTCGAATCTGATTGGTCAAACCAAGGCTACATTCACATTAATCTGGATAGATTTGAAAACAGTGTTTTCGGTTTTAAACGCTCTCCTACGATCTACGCTGGCGTTTTTAAACATCTTCCAAAAACTCGTCGTCCACGCAGAAACGTCTGGAAATCCCTTACTGCGCATAAACGTAAAAACGTAAGAAGCTTTCTGCATCATTTCTGTCATGTAGAGCTGCAACAGCTAGTCGATAAAATCGACATTATATATTAAATGCCACGAAGAAGATCCTAACCTGCAAACTTTACAAAGCGGAGCTCGTGTAGTACGGAAGCGCGACGGTGATGCACGAGCACAAACTTCTGTTTATATCCAAAATGTGCCACTGTGGAAGGGCTTGGGGAAACTGGTGCGAGTTGATCAATTCAACTGTATTGTGATTATATGCTGTATTTGTGCGCTTGCAGTGTAAATTCTGTCGTTTATTATAACCGAGGTGATCTGTTAGTGACGAAGCCGCGTTGCTCCTCACTCGCAGTGTAGTGGGAGCGCGAGTAAGATCTGTTATGTCAAATTAAAACCTTTCCGTCTATAGACTTCCCGTCTATTTGAATTGATGCGGGTAATGTCGAGGAAATGCAGCGAGTTTTTTTTAAACGAACAGATGAAGGCGGTGAAGTTGTATACATTTGCATCATAAATATAACAAATAACAACAAATTTTCAATATTTTTAAACAAAAATCGATTTAAAAAAAAAAAACAAAATCAAGTCCATTTATATGTATATAAACATTTCCAATATTTCCAAACCTAATTCTAAATCATTTCAATTTGTTACAGGGTCAGATCAAAATCTTTCTTTCTTTTTTTTTTGTCTTAGATATCAAAACGAACTTAAAAAAATAATAATAATAATATCTATCTAACGTCTAATATCTAATCTATATTTTTAATAGCTAATATCAGACTAATACCGATCCTTGGTATTGGATTTTTGCCATGTCTTGAAAAATAAAATAAAATAAAATAAAAACATCTTAAAGTTTTAAAAAAGGTACAACATTTTTAATTAAAATCAGATGCTTCCAATCAGAGTTTGATAAGTGTCTTTACTATAAAAAAAAAAATACCGGTAATCTAGATATTTGAAAATTGACACAATTGATCATGATATCAATCTTACATCCTGATTTTGCCCAGTAATATTCCGAAGGCACATCATTCTCATACGTAGACGTATCAGGAATTAAAATCAAAGCTCGCACACAACTGTTTGTTCCAAACACTTACACAACCTCCCTACACGTGCGACGAGGAGAAATGAAATATGGCCGATGTTGTAAAACATCTGCTGGCGCTGTAACCTGTTCGGCGCTCTGCGTCGCCACAGTCTGCTCTCTGAGTGACGGCGAGAGGAAAAGCGAGGGAGGAAGATAGACGTCTGTGACCTTCGTGTCCTTCTTATTTGCTTCGTTTCCTCTCTGCTTCAATCTAAGCATCATCAGATCCCGAAAGAACTGTCAAACATCTCTCTGTATGTGTGTGTGTGTGTGTGTGTGTGTGTGTGTGTGTGATGGGGAGGGGGGGACTGAGCATCAATCAGTCAGGCCTTAACGGTTTTTTATCGCCAGGCTTTCGCAGCTCTTCCTTCTTATCACCTGACCCAGTTGTTCTGCTCTTCCCGTGGCTTAAGGAGGAACTTCTTAGAAGGATGTTAAAAAAAAACAAAAAAAAAAACCACAGAAATAAATAAATAAATAAATAAATCTTCACACAACTTGCAGGTCTGGAAAACACTTCCTATGATTCATAAATCATTCCGACGGCGCTCGTTATTCTTTGTAATTTACAATCTAAGCATTTTTCAGATATATAGTGAAGTACTTGACGATGCATAACGACGTAACGAACGCCGCCACTCGGCACAGTGTGCCGCAAAAAAGCTTCGGATTTAAATAAACGCGTTTGTTTAAGGATAAAATGTAGGAAGCGAATGATCCAAATGAACTCCCTTGTTGGGATAAAGTCGTATGAAATGAGCTGCGACGGAAATGAACTGAAATGCTCCATGGATGGAAATCTAGGCAGTGTTTAGAACAGAAATCACTGCAGCAGTGCTGAATTCTCAAACCTGATTGGTCAGAAGGCGTCGATTTAGTTTCTGTAACAGCAGCTATGACCATAATGCAAATCCATCCATCCATTTTCCATACCGCTTATCCTACACAGGGTCGCAGGGAGCCTGGAGCCAAGGGGACTCGGGGCACAAGGCGGGGTACACCCTGGACGGGGTGCTAACCCATCACAAGGAATAATCGTTACGGACAATTTAGAGATGCTAATTAGCCTACAGTGCGTGTCTTTGGACTGTGGGAGGAAACCAGTGAGCCCGGATTAAACCCTCGAACCACGGGTGAGCACTCAAACTCTGTGCACACGTGACGGCGGCAGGATTCGAACCCCCAACCCCGGGTGTGTGAGGCAGACGTGCTAACCACTAATCCGCTATTCCCCCATCATGAGTTTACAAAAATCAAGCAAACGCCGCAGTTTTCAGAGGCGCGTGCAATTTTTCAAAATTACCGCAGAGTTGAGCCACGATCTTCACAACGCGCATTCAGCCAAATCCCTCTCCGATTCACCGGCCTTGAACGTGAGTACGGCTAAAAAGGTCTCATTTACCAACAAACACCACTGCAAAATTTTCCCGCAACTGCATTTTCGCAAATACCGGCCAGAAAAAAAAAATGAAAATCCGCGAAATCCTGTACGGACTGATTAACGTGTTATTAAAAAAAAAAAAGTCTGTGATTGTTTGATACGGTGAAAATTTCACATTTTCTGGATGGAGTCTCCAGTGTCAGTGAGGTAACGCTGAAAAACTGTGATTGGACAAATAAGGGCATTTGCAGTTTCTCAGTAACCGGACAGGTTTTTTTTTTGTCTGATTCACTTCAAGAGAGAGGAAAAAGAAAGAGGCCGGTGACGGAACGACGGTTTAAGGTTAATTGCTACCTCCGTGAACGTTCCACGACGTGACGTTCAACACACTGTAGCTATAAGCGGATAAAAAAGTATCCACGAGTGTTGAATAAATCTAAAATAGAATCACTGGGATATACACGGACGTGCCGTGATTGGGAAAAAAAAACCAAAAAAACTTGAAAGATGCATCGCAGTACACCGCCCTTGAAGATTTCCTATACCAGCACATTCCTTATTTATCCAGACATGTGTAGTGTACGTGAAATGACCTGGCATGTCCTTCCTAAACCCCCGTTGTGAAGCGTGTACCGCTCTGCTAACCTTCCTTCGTAAAAAAAAAAACAACACCACTGATTTATTTACTTACTTTGTCACGTGGAATTTTCCAGCCTGGTGTTAAGATGCAGTCTTATGTACAAATCAAGCTGAGAGGCTTGTTGTTTAATCCTCCTGCAGCACCTGTGGTTTCATGCTTTTTCAGAACGCTTCACGACGTCATCATCAGGATGATCTCTTAAACGTTCTCGGATTTGTTCGGAAATCCGTAAAGAGCTCAACTTCACTCACGGCGAGTGCTTCTCTGTGTCGTGGTTTCGTTTCGTCTCGCTTTCATATCGATTTTCAATTTGAGAATAAGAGAGCAAAAAATAGCTTTGGATGTTTTACGGGATTTTTAAAAATTTATTTATTTATTTTTACGTACTGATAAAAACACAATATTGTTTCCATGCGAAGACGTTTTGGCCGTTTTTTTTGTTTTTCATCACTGTGTTTTCGCCTTAAAATCCCACGTTCATTTTTTTTGGATGAAAGTGTAAAAGTGTTGGGAAACAGTAACTGAAAAACTTTTCCACTGCAGTTTTGATAAACCAGCTGCTCTTCAGCATAGAGAGCACATATGAAAAAAAAAAAAAAAGTAATTTGTTATCTAACATTTGTTTTATTTCCTGTTCACTTTTGTAATGTGCTTGTACTTTTATAACGATTTTTTTTACATTACTTTTTAATGCTTTTTTTTATTTAATTCATTAATACTTTAACTACTGGTTGAATTTTTCAAAAGAATTTCAAGCGGAATAAATGTTTGCAGTGTATGCCAATTAGGGCTGGGAGACATGACAAAATATCGTATCAGGACATTTCTGCGATACACGATGTGCATCACGATATAGAATTTAGCTAACAAACTGCCTGCAGGACAGTAGTAAAATAAATCAAAAAATGTTAAACTGGGGGTTTGACGATACTTTTCTTTAATGCCTACAAATACAAAGAAGTTTAAGGTAAAAAAAATTAAATAAATTACGTCAAATCAACGACATCCGTTGAGTAGCATTTGATTTGTAATTATTAAAAGCGTAAAAATACATCGTCATACCAACGATATCTCAGAAAAGTGTAACGCACAATCATTTATCATGAAAAAGAAGTAGAAGAATGAGAAGAAGAAGAAGAAGAAGAAGAAGAAGAAGAAGAAGAAGAAGAGGAAAATAAGAAAACGAAGAAGAAGAAAAGAAAAGAAGAAGAAAAATAAGAAGAAGAAAAAAGAAGAGGAAGAAAAAGAAAAAAATAATAAGAAGAAAAATAAGAGGAAGAAAAAGAAAAATAAGAAGAAGAAAAAGAAAAATAAGAAGAAGAAAAAGAAAATAATTAGAAGACGAAGAAGAAGAAAAGAAAAGAAGAAGAAGAAAAATAAGCAGAAGAAAAAAAGAAGAAGAAAAATAAAAATAATAATAATTAGAAGAAGAAGAAGAAGAAGAAGAAGAAGAATATTGAGAGCTTATATTTTTGTTGTTGTAGTTTTGGTCCTCAATTTATTGATTTTTTAAAATTATTTTTAAACTGTATTTATTTCTTTATTATTATTATGATTATCACCATTATTATTATTATTGTTATTATTATTATTATTATTATTATTATTATTATTATGTAATTGTTTTTACAGAGTGCCTCACTGAATTTCATAGTACATCACTGTGGAAATAAACAAACATTCTCACCAACCCCACACACACACACACACACACACACACACACCCCGGGCAGACCAGATCTGCATGTCCCGCATTTGCATACTGGTACCTGATTGGCTCCTTTATTTTATGACGCAATAACCCCTGACTCCTGTATCATGTTCAATGATAAAACACGTTTCCTGATGTGATTTCAGGTTCTTTTTCTTAAAATCTTCAAAGAGTGTGACAAAACCTCGTAATTACTCGAGAAGAATTATAATTTTTTATAACGTGCTAATAACATTTATGGAAATGTAACATTTGGATGGAAAAATCTCTCGTGCTGTTCAATGTAAAAGTAACACATTACTATGGAATCAGCACTGTAGCATTTATTCATTTGTCACTGTGGATGAAACAGTGTGTGTGTGTGTGTGTGTGTGTGTGTGTGTGTGTGTGTTTAGGCAGGTGGAGCCGTGAGCTAAATCAGACCATGACCCAATATCCATATTCATTACATGCAAAGATGCCGGATGATAAAAATGGTTGATAAACACACACATATGTGCAGTAACAATTACACACACACTCACACACATATATATGTATGTATGTATATATATGTACACACTCTCACTGTGACTGCGAGCATTGTAGGCTAACCAAACACACTTAATTGAGTCGTATCTGCACAGCCTGGGCAAGGTGAAAGGGGATGTGCAAGTGTAATGATTGAATTGCTGGTGTGTGTGTGTGAGAGAGAGTGTGTGTGTGTGTGTGTGTGTGTGTGTGTGTGTGTGTGTGTGTGTGTGTGTGTGTGTGTGTGTGTGTGTGTGTGCACGCACATGCCTATGCACTGGCCCGCTTTCGCTCGCTCTCCATCTGACTGGGGCCAAACTCTCAATGTTAAACGAGGCGAGTGTGTCCCCGAGGCAGAGGAGCAGCGGGAGAGAAAAAAAAAAAGTCTCTCTCTTGTGCTCTGAGGATGACGAGGAATGTGATGATGTCAGAGACAGACAGCGAGAGAAAGGGAATGAGATTTGCTCTGGTGTCATCGTGTGGTGCGTTTTCCGACATCACACTATTCACCAGGAACTGTTTTCACGTCTTCAGCCATTTATCGACGTTTCAAGAGAAATAAAACTAAAATATGGAGAAACTGAAACTGACTAAACTGCTCGTATTCAATGTAATGTATAAACATTCGCACCTCTAAAGAGTGAAGCTTCAAACGTCTTGGTAATAATCCCAAAGTCAACTACAAAAGCGTTTTAGAAAAACATTCATTTTATGTACCTTTTTATTGCTGACCACGGAAGATGGAACTACGTCATTTTCCATGGTCCATGGACGCCTTCGTGTTTATCATATGCTAGCAAGGATCTAGCCAGCTAACTGTTATGAGTGATGTACAGTATAGTTACTTCCACAAAACAGTGAGCTGAATAGCCGGTGTAACAGATGATTGGAGAAGTGCTACGTTATTTACTGGTCATACTGTGTGCGGCCATGTTGATTTGATGTCACTTGCTGAACTCAGGGTTTAGGAGACCGTCCCAAGTTCCCATCCCAAGTAGGAATTAAAAGCAAGGTGGAGTTCTTTTGGTTAGTCTTGTTTTGTTTTGATCCTGGTCAGAGGTCAGAAATTGCGAGTTACGACCTTAAGTCAAACGCAGCATACAGTACTTTAAAAGTTAAGAGAAAAATTAACTCCGCCCTGTAACCCCACCCCCGTGTCATATCTTTCTCCAGAAGCTGAAGTCAAGGTGAAGAACAACACCAATAATAACCAGCAAAAGTAAAAAATAAAGAAATGCAGCAAGTTCAACAAAGTCCCATAATGGCAAGTTTGTAACCATTTGATGAGTATGGTAAATGGTCTACACTTATATAGCGCTTTTTTAAACCTTAGCGGTTCTACAAAGCGCTTTACACTGGTTCTCATTACACTCTCACACACTCACACACCAATGGTAACAGAGCTGCCATGCAAGGCGCTAACTTGCCATCGGGAGCAACTCTGGGTTCAGTGTCTTGCCCAAGGACACTTGCCCAAAGGAATCGAACCGCTAACCCTATGATTAGCGGACAACCCGCTCTACCACCTGAGCCACAGCCGCCCCAAAGGTTAAGGTTAGACGTTAGGGGCGGAGTTAGCTATTATACATTTTTGTCACAATTCATTTGATTAATTCATCTTTAGTAAGAGTTTTATCCTGGTCTGGGACATGGTGGATCATGGGAATACTAGCTGTAAGGTAGAAATACACCCTGAACGGGACGCCAGTCCATCGTGGAGCACCATGCACATACTCATTCACACACTCATTCACACCTAGGGACAACCTAGAGTCGCCAATCCATCCATGTTTTTGAATACTGAGAGGAAACCGGACAACGCCTAGTAGAAAACTATGGGGAGAACATCTGAAACTGAAACACACAGAATCTAGGACTCTTAGGACATCACTCATATGATGCCCTAAGATGTTCTCCGTGCTGACAGGGAAACACTCGAGACTTCAACATACAGTACATTATACAGCCAATGTATGTGGACACCTGACCATTATACCCATATGAGGTTCTTCCCCAAACTTGGAAACATACAACTGTATAGAACGTCTTGGTATGCTGTAGCTTTTTAGTTTCCCTTCACTGGAACTAAGAGGCCCAAACCCGTTCCAGCATGACAACGCTCCTGTGCACAAAGCCAAGCCCATCAAGGCATGGTTTTCCAAGGTTTGGTGCAGAACACGAGTGGCCTGCACAGAGCCCTGACCTCAACCCCACTGAACACCTTTGGGATGAACTGGAACATCGACTGCACCCCAGACCTCCTCACCGAACATCAGCCTGATGCTCCTGTAGCTGAACGCGTACAAATCCCAACAGCTCCAAATCTACAGGAAAGCCTTCCTAGAAGACAGGAGCTTATTATAACAACAAACAGGGACTAAATCTAGAATGGGATGGTCATGTATCCACAAACCTTTGGCCATATAGTGTAGAAACTTTAACGTGCTCCCCAGAAGGATTGAGATGAACCTTAAAAACTCTTAAGTGTCCGCAAACCGAATCAGATTCAGGCGATCATTCTACATCATTAATATTCTCAGATACACTATGTCGCTTTCATATATTCCACAAAATAACACAGCCGAGTGCCTTCTTGGAGATTACGCTCCAATAATCTGAGCTTTGTTCTGGGTTTTAAAAGGATGTACTTGAGCCGGAGCTCCACTCCAGGCCTTTTCCTCTAATGTCGATATTTAAATCTCACTTAGATCTCTGTCGTGATCTCTTTTTTTTTTTCCCCACCTCGTAAAACAACGATTGGGGTGATCAGAGCGTAACAAAAACAGCAAATCGATGATCTCAGAGTGTAAGCTAGATTCCTAAGCAGTTTGCCGCAAGATACGATAAACTTACTTTGACCTGAGAGATGAAGTTGCCATGGCGATCGCAGAAGTCCACTCTACTTATTGATATTTCGCTGATGTTACAAGGCACCGGACCAGATCGTGAGGCCCGATAGCGCTGATTAATTAATACCAATATTGATCAGCCAGAGCGCGAGACGAGGCTGTTAACCGGGAGGCTGAAAGTCAATTGTTGCCGGCGGCGCAGTGCGGATCGCTGGTATCACGCTCTTAAATGCGGATTTTTAAACGCGGTTGTGCCGTTTGATCTTGACGATCGCCTACTTACGGTTTGTATGTGAGAAACGATGCTAAAGCCATGACGTACGCAGACGGCTGGATGAAATATCCAGGCCAAAGTTTAACGCCGTCGGATGCTTTCTTCTTCACAGGTCTGCGAAGAATTGCGTGGAATTCTATTGATACGAATATATCTGCAACGAACTGTTTAACAAAAAGACTTACCAGACTCTATATAAAAGTAGTTTGGTGTAACACACTTACACACATGCAAATGCAGTAGTTTCCTTTGTTCCAGTCCGACATGTCAAAGTCACAGCCAAACAAAACATCAAAGCCCAGAACAAAACAACAATGTCCGCCAAGTTTATGGCGGAGGAAATGACTTACAAACTCATGTGGTCAGTTACTGTATGTGAGGCCTGTAAACAATCTACTCAGTGGAACTCCTAGTCTCTGAGCCTTCAGAGGCATCAGAGAAGCTTGAAAACGTTCCTCGGTATTCTGGAAGCAAACACACGCTACATACGTAATGATACGGAATCACATTCGATCTGTTCTGAACGTCTGAACAAGAAAATCGCACTAGGCAGTGAGGGGAAAAAAAAACCCCCACAGAAAACCTAGTTTATAACAAATCCTAGCGTGGAATGATGGACAAGATGTTTTTTTTTTCAGATGTATTCCATCAAGGCATCCATTGGGGTAATGGTAGCTCAGTGGTTAAGACATTAGACTTCTGATCAGACGGCTGTGAGCTCAAATCCAAGCCCTACCACTGCTGGGCCCTTGAGCCAGGCCCTTAACCCTCAACTGAATGAAATAAATATAAGTCGCTCTGGATAAGGGCGTCTGCCAAATACCATAAAAAGACCAGGAGATGTTTTATTTCTTCCAGTCTGTCCAGTTTTGATGCCCACTGTAGCTTCAGATTCTTGTTCTTGGCTGACAGGAATGAAACCCGATGACATCTTCTGCGGTTTTATCTCATCCGCCTCAAGGTTCTGTGATTTCGTGGCTGCTTTTCTGCTCACCACGGATGTAAAGAGTGGCTATTTGTGTCACTTTAGCCTTTCTGTCAGCTCGAACCAGTCTGACCATTCTCCTCTGATCTGCCGCTCGCTGGATGATGTCTGACGTTTGATGTGAAGCTCTTGACCTGTACCTGCAGGACTGTATAAATTCTGCTGCTGCCAGATGATTGGCTGATTGCACAAGTGCATGCTTGTGAAGGTGTACAGGATGGTGAATGTACAGTATACTGTTGTTATTAACAGACATACAGCAATAAACAAAGAAAAATGCTACTAGCTTTATGATGTGGTACAAACACTACTTGTACACGCATAATGCTTTATGAATGTTTTGCTTTATGAGTGCTAGATGCTCATGAAAATGTCTGATGTCTGATGGTGAGCAAATAGAAGCAGGGCTATAAATAGAGCTGTGGATATTGTGCGAGGATCCTGACTCACAGGGTTCTTTACAGCCGAATTCAGGAAAAAGGAAGATAAAGTGGAAACTATGGCCGGAAGTGACCTTGATCACCTTTTGAATGCAGAACCCGCTGCCCATCATCCTCTGTTTTTGTTTCTTCTTCAGAAAAAATGAATGAGAGAAATGCACACTGCAGACATATTTCTAACAGGCATCAGATTTTCCAGCGCAGGAAACGAGCGTCAGTTGGCGCTGTGTGCCGTGACGCTGTCCCCTATGAAATACACCGCTCACGATCGTTCGGTTTTTCCGACCGGACGTGCCATCACTGCAGAGCAGGCGGCCGGCAATAATAATAACAATAAAAACAAATAATCTCGAATGAATAGGCGACGAGATAAAAAAATGACAAATTGTCTTGATATCGCTCGGCGTGCATTTGCATAGCTCATTTGCATAGCTCATTTGCATAGGATAATATGGCGGCTTTCGAGCACGCAGACACGGAGGAAGACGCCGCTTCCCGAGCGAGAGCTGAGCCGGTGCTGGATGTCAGCAGATGCCACTGGGAAAGTTGGCATGAAGCAAGCACACTTGGTGTGACAGAAATGGAAATGGAAGACTCATAGTCTGTGTAGGAAGCGCCACTTAAGCACGATCTGTGGTCAAACGAGAGGCGCGTTCTCAAAGGACCAGATGTTAGAGTTGGTTTAGATGGGAATTCAGTTACAGAAACTCATGTTCTGATCGATACACACCACCTCTGTTCATTTTAACGCAACATTTATTTGAAAAACAAAACACAACAACGCAATACGTCATCTCATAACCTCAATTCTTAAGCAAAAACATATAACACTAAGGGGGTGCAAATAAATAACAGTTCCACAAAGATCCACAAATGAACACAGAGTCGTTCACAAATATAAAATCACCGGCAGATCCGCAAATGAAGACCGAGTCGTTCACAAATATAAAGTCACAGACAGATCCGCAAATGAAGACCGAGTCGTTCACAAATATAAAATCACCGACAGATCTCTTGATAAACACTGAGTGGTTCACAAATATAAAATCACTGACAGATCCACAGATAAACACTGACTCATTCACAATTATAAAATCACCAACAGATCCGCAAATGAAGACCGAGTCGTTCACAAATATAAAATCACAGACAGATTCGCAAATGAAGACCGAGTCCTTCACAAATATAAAATCACAGACAGATCCCCAAATGAAGACCGAGTCCTTCACAAATATAAAATCACAGACAGATCCCCAAATGAAGACCGAGTCGTTCACAAATATAAAATCAATGACAGATCCGCAAATGAAGACCGAGTCGTTCACAAATATAAAATCACTGACAGATCCACAGATAAACACCGACTCATTCACAAATATAAAAATCACTGACAGATCCACAGATAAACACAGTTGTTCACAAATATAAAATCACTGACAGATCCACAGATACTGTAAACACCGAGTCGTTTACAAATATAAAATCACTGACAGATCTGTTGATAAACACCGACTCATTCACAAATATAAAAATCACTGACAGATCCACAGATACACACAGTTGTTCACAAATATAAAATCACAGACAGATCCACAAATGAAGACCGAGTCGTTCACAAATATAAAATCAATGACAGATCCGCAGATAAACACAGTTGTTCACAAATATAAAATCACTGACAGATCCACAGATACTGTAAACACCGAGTCGTTTACAAATATAAAATCACTGACAGATCTGTGATAAACACCGACTCATTCACAAATATAAAACCACCGACAGATCCACAGATACACACAGAGTCGTTCACAAATATAAAATCACCGACAGATCCACAAATAAATAAAATGAGATTTGCTAATTCACAAAATTCACAACCTGAATCACTCACACTGTTGTTTATCAGCAAAAAACAATAATAATTTGGAGATTGTTTACGCATCACGTGGCTCTTGTGGAACATTTATTTGTGGATTTCTGAAACACTTCCCCTGTCTACCCAGTGTAGTTCATGCCATGAAGTTGGGTTTGTCGTTTTTATTCGTCAGATTGCGAGACAACTTTTTACTAACACGTTACTCCACGTTGCTCCATCCAATCACTGCACATGCATGCTCAACCAATCAACAAACATCATGATAATCCATATCATAATCACAATATCATGACAATACACTTTTCTGGAATGTTCTGGATATTGCAATAGTGTAGGGTTTTTGTTTGTGTTTTTAAATAATAATAAACTCACTGTATGCACCTGATGTAATGCGTACAAAAACTGAAAAACAATTCAATAAATAATAAAAAATACATAAATAATTGCACATGAATTATATTATTATATTTCATCTATTTAATTTTCATATATTTCATGTTTTTCTCCTTTTCAAAAAATGTTAAAATCATTTAAAATGTATTTTTAGATTCATAATAATAATAATAATAATAATAATAATAATAATAATAATAATAATAATAATAAGTTGTACCTTTTTAATCAATTTCTTACAACACCAACATTACTATATTATACCTATATATCGTGATACAGATCACGTATAGCACAAACGCCTCGGAGAATCGTGATATATTGGTAAATAGTTGAATAAACATACAATTCACATATCACATTGGTGTAAGATTATATTTAAATTGTAAAATATCATACAAATAATCCTTTATAGATTTAAAAGCCTTACACAGATTAAAAACTGATGTCAGTTCATGTGAGAAGGGAATAACAGAAAATTGCAAATATGTCCTGCGGGATCCTGTCCGATTTATTACGACGAGTCCTTTTACACACTCTGAATCCGGTAACGTTGCTTTTCTACTTTTATTTTGTGAACACACACACACACACACACACACACACACACACACACACACACACACACACACACGCCACCCATTCTGACACATGAATCCATCCATTACAATAAGTATCACACACACACACACACACACACACAAAATGACATGTTGGCAGCCGAGGCGAGTCAGCAACACTCGTTGGGAGTTGTGTGAGTTGTGTGTGATAAATCCCATGCAGAGATCTGAGTGTGAGCTGACAGGCCTGGTTGTGCTCCGGCGTGACATCATCAACTCGTGAGTTACAGCGTGGCCGCTATGAAGTCGCAGTGACAGCCTATTACACATGCCATTACCACGAGAGAGGAGCTCAGACTGCGCTGCACTACTTCACTGCGCTTTCTGTAAAATGACTGTGATAGAACATTTAGAACTGCAATGTATGTATGTATGTATGTGTGTGTGTGTGTGTGTGTGTGTGTGTGTGTGCGTGCGTGTGTTTGTGTTTAATAGTATGATATGTGATCATGTATTAAATTGACTCCTAAGCTGTTTTACAGTTCATTACTCAAATGTCCAACCTATCACAGCATCACATACTATTATTAAATATAAAAAAAATGATATCAAAAATGGAAAATATATAAAAATGCATAAAATATGGAAAAAAAACACAGAAAATCAGTTGATCAAAATATTACACTGCGATACTTCTAGACAATATGTATTGTATGTATATGTATAATATGTGTTGCTATCAAACTATGGCACCAAAATAGTAGTGTTATATTTTATATATTATATATGAATATGTGTTTGTGTGTGTATAAGATACATATACTATATAAGAACTGCATTGTGTAATTTTACAGATTCAGAACAAATCAGACACATCAAATCAGAGTTTGTCGTTCATTTTCCTAAGTTATATAAAAATATACGAAGCAATATTTGCGATATCTCCGAAATGTGACAATCAATATAGCATCATTTATCACCATAGCGATAGCGATTTTATATGACCATATTCCCAAGCATTTACAAATAATTGCGTTGATAAACAATTAAATTACAAGGAAATAATTCTTTATTATTCAAGGTTTATTAAAATAAAGAAGGAATGAGATTAAAGAAATGGCCTATCATATTATCAGTGAAACGCCATTTCTCGCAATATCGACCTCCTTCATATACCCAGATATAGACAGATAGACGGCTCATGAGTAATTGATTCAAAGAAATGCTCAGTAAATTGATCAATCGATTCGATAAATCATTTGATAAGTACAAGTGCAGGACTTCAAGATGAAAATGAAGCCTAAATTTGGGGCCTTTTTTTTTTTTTTTTTTTTAAATTAGGTCAATAAATCAGACGCTCAAAGAGAACACCGAGGGCAATTACTTAAGGAATAAAACACAATGTTGCGTGACGTTCCCATGCCAACGGTGATTCTTTTCCTTTCCTGAAGTCTTTCATTTACCAATGACAACAATATTTGTTTACATGTTAATGAATGACATCAGACTTTCCATCCTTTCCATCCTTTTCTAGTTACATTTAGTTAGAGACGGCACCGGTCCGACGCCAAAACCACAAAAACATGGTGGATCGGATTTCGGCGAATACGTCGAATCCTGTCACAAATGGCAAGTGGATATGGAAAAGGAATTCCTTTAGGAACTGGAAATGTTTACGTACAATCCGTTTTGTTTTCTTATTTGATAGGATTGATCTGATTATAATTCTACTTTATACTTAACAATATTTACAATGTAAGTGATTTGTGAAGTGCTTCAGTAACAAACAAAAAAAACATTTTAAAGCTTCGTAGTTTTTAAAGAAAACGATGTCAGGGTATCGGTATCATGTGATATTCAGAGTTTCAGTATCGTTATCAGTAGCGGAAAAGAAAAAGTTGCATGGTGCCATCTCTAACATTTAATATTGTGGAATGTCAGCTGTAAGCGGTTTGTCACGCTACCGAGAAAACTCACTAACACTGGAGACTCCTTCCATAACTATTAAACAAACACTTTCCTTACAGAAAACTTCACCAGATCAGATCAACTGTTCTACATTGTTCTTTGTTAAATAACAACGTTTTTTCCCCCATCTGTTTACGTTTAGGCTTAGATTACACAGAGATAACGGTTACCATAGAAACGATAACGTATTCAAACGAGTGTATTAATATAAACCTGTGATCCGTGTTGCGGTTATAGAAAATTAACCGATGACTAACGGACCAATCAGAGTTGAGGGTTCAGCAGCGCTGTGGTGTAAATCTACATGTACGTGTATATTCTTCATACGCTGGTACGCATGAACGTTCCACCTCGTATACACCTTCAACCGTCAGCGTATGGGAGGAAAATAAAACACGTGGGTATTTTGGATCGTCTCGGTCTTGCCGTTCAGGCACGTTTTTACAAAATCCACAACGCTCATCTTCGCAGCTCCTGTAGACCAACTTATTCCACAACGCCATACGAAACCGTACGAAACCGGTGCATCTGTCGATCACACCGCGTCTCCATGAATCCGCAATGTTTTGTGCTGCTCTGTGGCATAAAAACAGGCAAAAACAACATCTGTACACATCTGGATCCCAGATCTGATACAGTCTTATTCTGAAACTAAACAGTAACCAAGAAACTGACGCTCCAGCTTTACAGTTACTTGATCAAATTAGTGTGTGTGAAGACCTGCAATGCAATACAGGAAGCGATGGGGGCGATGTTGCGCATTTACATGAGCACGCACCCACACACACACACACACACACACACACACACACACACACACCAAGATATTAGTTACTGATTATGTTTCGGCTCGTAAGACGTGGAAGGAATTTGAGAAATTGAGAAAATGGTGAACTTTTGATCAATCAGAGCTCCTTCTTAGCAGATTCAGAGGAAAATGACTCGAGTGTAAAGACCGACCTGTGTGTTTTCCATTCAAACGAAACGTTCCACCACGTTCACGTGTGGTATTTGGGTACCGTAACGGAAGGGTGACTATTTTTATTCCCTAGTGAACGTGCACATTTTTCCAACTGTGTTATGTTTTTTATTTGTTATTGCAAAAAACGGTAAAACAAGCAAAGAGTCATTAGATCAGCTGTTTTCATAATAATAATAATAATAATAATAATAATAATAATAATAATAATAATAATAGAAAACTATCTATTTAAGCAAATAATTCGTACTAATTACACCATACTATAAATTATACATAATATTCAGACACAAAAGAAATCAGATGCCAAAAAACAAGGTGTGACAAAAAAAAACAACAAAAAAACATAATTTATCATGGCATTATCGGAAAATCCAGACGAGCTAATCAAGGAGCGCTGAGTGACTATTTTTTGCCTTATCATCCAAAGTGGTGGAAACGGAGAGGGGTGAATTATCAGGCGGCTGCAGATTGCCAGCTCGGAATTTTAATGGTAATAATCGGGGGGCCTCTGATGGTATATCTGGCAGCTCCTATCTTTCCCATTATCGCCGTCTATCGCACCGGCCATCGGAGCAAATTAATGGCGCTCTTTCGCCATCACCTTTTTATCGGCGCTCCGAGAGCAGCCCGAGGGATAGGAATAAGCAAAATATTAAAATGCTGCATGAATCACAATTTTAGATAACGGGCGGCCTGAAAGTTGTGGGAGGGAGGGAGGGGGGGGGAGGGAAGGAGCGTGGGGTGAGGTGGGTGTTGTTTTTTTTTTTCTTTTTTGTCCTTCAGGATGATTCTGCAGCGGTGACTTTGAACTGCTGGAAATTATGCTTTCTTTATTTCAGATTCCGCATGCTGTACGACCCTCTTACACCGTGCGTGTGTGTGTGTGTGTGTGTGTGTGTGTGTGTGTGTGTGTGTGTGTGTGTGAGAGAGAGAGAGAGAGAGAGAGAGAGAGAGAGTGTTAGTCACACGATACATCATTGCATGACATGTTCACTCTCTAAAACACCCCTTCATTCTTTACACCTCATCTTCCCAAACACACTTAACAGAGAAACTGCTTTGTTAAGTAGTTCAGAACCGAGCTTCATGTCAAAAGAGAGTCTTTGAATTCGGTGTAATTGTACGAGCGATTCATCTGCACATACATAGTCAATATTAACAGCACAATCAGATACGAACACTGTCCTGTTAACAAAAATAACAGTCTAGATATGAACTGATCTGGACGGAACGTTCACTATATAAGGAACTTTTTGTTCACACGCATGATAACCATGATTGTTCACAGTTGCACAGAATCCGATCTGACTGGAAACGTGTCTGAATGCAAACACAATCAGTACAAAGCAAACTTACACACACACACACACACACACACACACACACACACACACACACACACACACAGATACACTAATACAGCGTCAAGACTACTGCAACACAATCAAGGAGAGGACAGAATCAAGTAGTCCTAAGGGAGGAGAGTTTAACCTGTCCCTCAAAACAATTCAGAACACACACACACACACACACACACACACACACACTTCAAGGCCCTGCATGACCCATGACACCATGCACTAATGACACTAATCTGACCAAATCGGTTACTATTTCCCAAACCTTCACCACTCACTACATCCTAAATAAACTAATCCCGCATTTTTAATCCATCTTTATCGTGTCAGCATCAGAGTGGAGTTCCAAAACCAGCTGCCCACTCTGCAAGAACGCCTCACAGCTGTGTTTATGCATTTTCATGCCATCGTCCCGATCGTTTCAGAAGACTGCTCTGTGATACAGAATTGCTAAATATAAAAATCATACATGAATAATAGTTTCACATTTACCGTACAGAGCACAGTCAAGCAGAAACACACAGAACAATGGAGGAGGGCAACAAAAATGTCTGGCTGTCATGTCGTTGTCATAATAATAATAATAATAATAATAATAATAATAATAATAATAATAGTAGTAGTAGGAAGACAAGAAACATGATAACTGTTACATTTTATGTGCTATAATAAACATTGTAATAATAATTCTAATAATTACACTAATTCTACTTGTGTTGTATTCTTGATTCATCCACATGTGTACAATTAATTCACATGTGTATTATTATTCTTATTATACTTCCTATTATTCTTCCTCTTATTATTATAATACTTCCTATTATTATTCCCATTATTATGATCGTTGCTGAAATGCTATATCCCAGTGATATGATTCTGTGTGTGTGTGTGTGTGTGTGTGTGTGTGTGTGTGTGATACAGTTCTCCAAGCTTACTATAGATTTATTTATTTACTTATTTATATATTTTACGACAATTACAACATAAGTGTCGACAGCACGTGACCAACTACTACACTCCCAACTCAATCTGTGCAGCATAAATACCTCTTTTAAAAAGTATATATTATATATATTTACGAAACAAAATGTAAACTGTAATGTTGGAGTCTGAAATGCTCCCGAACTCGCACACTACTGTACTAAAGAGTAGGGAAAGTATTATTTATACAGCATTACTCAGTGCGGAAAATAAATAAATGAATTAATAAACGATAATAACAAAACAACAACAACAACAACAACAACTGCACCTGCCGAGTCCAGCACTCAGCAACTTGTCCGTTTTCTCTTTTTTTTTTTACATACCAACCAACTTTTCTCAGACAAACCGAGCTCGGATTCTGAAACCTGAGGATAAAGACGCACTTACGTTTAATTTGCCGCGGGTTGCTCTGCTTTCTGCGGGACATGGCTGCTGTGAAGCCGGGTCTAACAGTGACACAGAGCCGGGAGACGGTGCATCCAAGAGCCTGAGAGTCGCTGAAGAAAAGCGGGAGGGGAAAGGAGTGACGGCGTGTGTGTGCTGTGCGCACTGTTTCTTCTTGTGCCTCTCCTCCTCCTCCTCCTCCTCTCTCTCTCTTTCTCTCTCTCTCTCTCTCTCTCTCTCTCTCGGAGGTGAGGCTGCACGGTGCGCCGCTCCGCCGGAACTGACTGAGGAGGTGAAGGCGTTTCGCGGTTTTGTTTTTGAAGATAAGGTTTGGGCCTCTCCGGGCACCGTAGGCGAACTTCACGTAACCGCGCGTGCGGTCCAAGTTGATTACTGAGTTCTAATCTGTAGCTAAAGCTAATACTTCCGCTTCTTTCTCAAACACTAACAAATCACTGCACACACTTTTCTGTTCACCCCAACAAACTGTGTATAACATAAATATAACACCTAGACTTCAAATTGATTTCCTGGTAGCTATAGATAGACTGTTATATGGTCCTTAGATCAGTGTGAATGATGTAAAGGTTACAAATAAATAAACAAATGAATAAACAGATAGATAGATAGATAGATCTACTGTTGTTTGTTTAACCTTTAAAATCACTACTCACACCATCAGTGAAAAAGGACTATAGAGAAGAATCATATAACGTCTAAACACCACAGCTGACTAATATACATACAAATAAATTAATAAAAATAAAGAAAATAATGATAATTGTTAATATTTTGTTCATTTATTCAAAACCTCAATAAAGAACATTCACGTCGTCAATAAAAAAAGGAGAAGAAATACGGCACTGTATAATGAATAAAAAAGGTTTATTATTATTTGTTTGTATGTTTGTTTGTTTGCATGTTTGTTTGTTTAACCTTTAAAAACACTACTCACACCATCAGTGAAAAAGGACTACACAGAAAACACCATATAACTCTAAACACCACAGCTGACAAATATATGTATGCATACAAATACATAAATAAATATCAAGAAAATAATAATAATAATAATAATTATTATTATTATTATTATTATTATTATTATTATTATTATTATGTTGTTAATTTATTCAAAACCTCAATAAAGAACATTCACATCGTCAATAAAAAAGGAGAAGAAAGACGGCACTGTATAATGAAATAAAAAAGTTTTATTGTTATTTGTTTGTATGTTTGTTTGTTTAACCTTTAAAAACACTACTCACACCATCAGTGAAAAAGGACTACACAGAAAACACCATATAACTCTAAACACCACAGCTGACTAATATATGTATACATATAAATAAATAAATATCAAGAAAATAATAATTATTATTATTTTGTTCATTTATTCAAAACCTTATTAAAGAACATTCACAAAGTCAATAAAAAAGGAGAAGAAAGACGGCACTGTATAATGAATTTTAAAAAAAACCCCACAGCTGTCTGATAGAAATATGCATATTTAAATGAATAATCAATGAATAAATAAATAAATAAATAAATAACCCCCAAGAGCGCACACAGATATAAAAATTGTTTGTAATGAATGGTCTAGGTTTGGTGTGTGTTTGTGTGTGTGATTTTGGCTTTACAAACGTGGAACTTCTGTAGAATCATCAAGAAAATAAAACTTGTTGTTATTTTATTTATTTATTCAAAACTTCAGTAAAAACCTTTACACAGTCCATAAAAAGAAGAAGAGAGAAGGCACCATGTAATGACTGAAAAACGAATGGACGTACATACATAAATTCTAAATATAAAGAAAGAAAGAAATCTCTATAGAGCACACAAATCAACAGTTAAATCTATAATGAACGTGCTGAAATTACATTTGGTTGTGATGATTTGGGCTTGACAAAAGTGCAGTTCGTGTAGAATGAACAAGAAAAGAATAATCAGAAGTGTTGTTTTTTTAAAACTTACAACAGTTGTGAAAAATCAGCAACTGTGAGTTAACGTTAACATTTTCTTTTCTTTTTAAAGATAAATCATGGCACAGATTTTACTCACCTTATTGTGTATGAAATACTTGTTAATAATGTGCCAGAGTTTTTCCACAGGAAGGAAAGGAAACTATCATTCCTACATGGGAGTATGATTAGGGAAATTCTCTGACTGAAGGTAAGAGGTGGAAGTGGGACAAGTAACAACTGACTATGATGGATTTCTAGGCTTCAAGTTTCCAAATGTATTTATAAATCTGGTCGGTGATTTGACTTGTTTGATTTGACTCACTATATCAACACCCAAGTGGACATACATTTTAAATATACAGTACTATGCAGGGAATGTTATATTCTTTTTTGTTGTTGTTGTTGTTGTTTTTGAATGTAAATGCATTAAAAAAAATGTTTATCTAAATTAAAATAAAATAAATAAAGTTTGTTTTAGATGTTCAGTTGTCTTCTGTATAAATGTGTCCACATTTTAGATCCAAATTCATTTGTAAATAACATCATTTGGAATTTGGGGATCATTTGGAATAATCTGGAATAAATTCATATCCAAATAAAATACATTTTCCAAAAGAAAAAAAAAATTGTATCATATTTATTTTCCAAAAAATGTTAAAAAGTTTTTGCCATTAGAGGGGCGGAACAGAGGATATTCAGGATATTATTGACTACTTTTCAGACAAAAACATCATTGAGACTGTCAGGTGAGACTTATGAGTGAGATTTAAGAGTCAAAGTCTACATAAGAGCTACTGCAAGTTATCAAACATATTTGAAATAACCTAGATTTTCTTATAAAACTGCACGACACCTAAAAAACTAATTTGTGGCCAGAGCATATCTTAGATTTCTTTCTTTCTTTCTTTCTTTCTTTTAGTATTTACTGTTTATCGTCATTAATTTAATCTACAGAATTGTTTCATTTAATTATCTTAGTACATTTAGCACAGTACTAGTACCTTTGCAATTATTCCCTCTCTCTCTCTCTCTCTCTCTCTCTCTCTCTTTCTCCATAAATATAGCACCCCTTTAGTCAATACTTTGTGCTACTTCCCTTTACCAAGATAACAGCGCTGTGTCTTCTGCTATAATGCCTGATGAGGTTGGAGAATACATGGCAAGGGTTCTGAGACCGTTCCTCCATACAGAATCTCTCCAGATCCTTCAAATTCCGAGGTCCACGCTGGTGGACTCTCCTCTTCAGTTCACCTCACAGGTTTTCTATGGGGTTCAAGTCAGGGGACTGGGATGGCCATGGCAGGACCTTGAGTTTGTGGACAGTAAACCATGTTTGTGTTAATTTTGATGTGTGTTTTGGATCATTGTCCTGCTGGAAGATCCAACCACGGACCATTTGAAGCTTTCTGGCAGAGGCAGTCGGGTTTTCATTTAATATCTGTTGATATTTAATAGAGTCCATGATGTCATGTATCCTAACAAAATGTCCAGGTCCTCTGGAAGAAAAACAACCCCAAAACATTAAAGAGCCACCACCATATTCATATTTAACTGTGGGCATGAGGTACTTTTCCATATGGCTACCTCTCTGTGTGCGCCAAAACCTCCTCTAAAAAAAAGCTCTATTTTGGTTTCATCTGACCATAGAACCCGATCCCATTTGAAGTTCCAGTAGTGTCTGGCAAACTGAAGATGCTCAAGTTTGTTTTTGGATGAGAGCAGAGGCTTTTTTCTTGAAACCCTTCCACACAACTTGTGGTGATGTAGGTGACTTCGGATTGTAGTTTTGGAGATTTTTCTAACCCCAAGACACAACTAACTTCTGCAATTCTCCAGCTGTGATCTTTGGAGATGTTTTGGCCACTCGAACCATCCTCTTCACAGTGCGTTGAGACGATATAGACACGCGTCCAATTCCTGGTTGATTCATAACATTTCCAGTTGACTGGAACGTCATAATTATTGCCCTGATGGTGGAAACGGACATTTTCAACGCTTGTGCTATTTTCTTATAGACACGCCCCATTTTGTGAAGCTCAACAACCCTTTGCCGTACATCACAGCTATATTCCTTGGTCTTACCCATTGTTATGAATGACTAAGGGAATTTGGCCTATGTGTTACCTCAAGGTTAAACAATAAAGACAATTTTTCACTGCCTTCTTTGCTCATATTTACCAAGGGTGCCAATATTAGTAGATGGCACTGTATGTCTATCATTAACACAAAAAAACATACAAACTAACTATGTATTTTACTTTTAGTAGTTTGTTTCAACCCCACATGCTTCATTTTGCATTTTACGCCTCAGGCAGCTAATAACAGCCAAAAATCTGTTCACAAAGTTAGATAGCAATAATTCTAAAATAGGATTTAAAACTCAAAGACATGTTCATGTTCCGCAACAGGTCTCGTCACTGTAGTAAGAATCTGTTTCGCCAAAACATTTTTTCCAGCAAGCTTACTTACTTTATTTGAAGAATGTCATTTGAGGAATGTTCCTAAAACTGATTCAGAATATAGAATATGTGCATATTTAACTTAAAATATCAATTTTAGCGATAATGATTCAACACACGATTATTAATCGCCAGTAGGTGCCAAAGCGTGGTTAACCCTTTATTGCTCATAAGTGATCCCCTTTAGGAGAAATATCCCACACCCCAGCTGAACCGAAAGTTTTGATTGTTTTTTCAACCGAGTCAGACCTGTCTGTTGTTGCCTGAAGTGTTGGGTCACTGCCCTAGTAGTTTGAAAAGTACCGGGTCAAATGCCAGCTCGCCCCCGTTGCTCCACCGACCCTGTTAGCTTTCATCACACGGTTGGCTAGCAAAGTGTAATGAATAACTTATTTCCATTCAGAACGTCTGTATCATGATGCAAAACCATTTTGGTCCTCAAACTGGCATCACCAAACTTTTGCAAGGATTTGGCAAAAAGAAAAGTTCGTTTAGTTTCTCCTACTCACACACACACACACACACACACACACACACACACACACATCCTGAGCCTGAAGACTTTTTTCTCCTTCCATGTTTGGCCTCATATATAGTCGAAGAAATCCAGCAACATCCACGTCACAGCAAATCCCTTTTATCGTCATTACTCAGATTTTAAGTATCATTCCTTAAACAGTGACAGGGCCTGGAAATCGCCTCCTTCAATTAGCCAGTTGAACTGCCAAGTAAGACGAGCAAGTCGCCTGTGAAATTATCTTGTAACCCAATTCCGGGACTTTGGAATGGAGTGGGGAAACGACGGCATAATTTTGAGGGGTTAAAACTAGTCAACAGTGCTGCACCTTGAGGAAGGCTTTTATCTGCCTCGCGCCAGTCTGCCTCAGCCTCCCCTACCCATAACAAGCTGGCATGAGGAGAAGTCTCTCAGTCTCTCAGTCTCTCAGTCTCTCTCTTTCTCTCTCTCTCTCGCTCTCTCGCTCTCTCTTTCTATTTCTCTTTTTCTCTTTAGCTACAGGATCTAAACGTAACAGGAACAGATTCAGTTTGCTGTCTCTGGGCTTGAGTTTGGTGTTTGTCCAAATTCAAACTGAACTTCAATCTCCAACCAAATTGCCTTGAGTTTGGTGCTGGAAACCCAAAAACAGTTCAGACCCACGTCTTACCCTTGCTTCAGCGGATAATCTCACCTGGATATTGTAGATTTGTACCTAAGAACTGCTGATGTAATCATAAAGCCTGTCCTGTGCTCGTCAGACTCGATCGTAGTTTCAATCATAATTTATACAAAATTGAGTACTGTTCTGCAACTCTTCTTCGACTTGATTTATCATCTCACTATCATCAGGTGTCACCCAGAAGAGCCTCCATTTCGAGTCTGCTTCCTTTCAAGGTTTCTTCCTCATTAGGGATCTGAATCTACATCTGGATTTCTGTAAAGCTGCTATGTGACAAACGAAACTGAAATGAATTGAACTGAATTTTCCAAAGACAACCAGATACAGGAGAAAGAACCTAAAACTAAAGATTACTACAACTTTTAGTTTCACAAAAGCATTGCAGCACAAAAATTAGACATCACATTTTAAAGAGCAACTGCTTTTGCTGTATTCGACTTACCTCAGCAGTCAAACCACGATGCCACCACCGGCATGTTTCACAGATGGGATAATGTTCTGGAATGCAGTGTTTTCTCGTTTAAACCAAAATGTTCCATTTTGGACTCATCTGTCCACAAAACACTTTTCCAATAGCCTTCTGGCTTGTCCATGTGATCAGCAATGTTGTTTTTGGAATGCAGTGACTTCCTCCTTGCAACCCTGCCGTGCACACCATTGTTGTTCAGTGTTCTCCTGATGGTGGACTCATGAACATTAACATTAGCCAATATGAGAGAGGCCTTTTAGTTGCTTAGAAGTTACCCTGGGTTCCTTTGTGAACTCATGGACTGTTACACGTCTTGCTCTTGGAGTGTTGGTCGACCAGTCCTGGGGAGGTTATCAATGGTCATGAATTTATCTGTCTGACTGGTGATTATTAGAGTCCAAACTCTTTAAAGACTCTTTTTCTGAGGTCCTCAGAAATCTCCTTTGTTCATGACATGATACACTTTCACAAACATGTGTTGTGAAGATCAGACTTTGATAGATCCCTGTTCTTTAAATAAAACAGGGTGCTCACTCACACCCGATTGTCATCCCATTGACTGAAAACACCAGACTCTAATTTCACCTTTAAATGAACGGCTAATCCTTGAGTTTCACATACTTTTACCACTCACAGATATGACATATTGGAACATTTTCCTCAATAAATGAATGACCAAGTATAATATCTATCTATCTATCTATCTATCTATCTATCTATCTGTCTGTCTGTCACTTGATGAACTCAGGGTTGAAGAAACTAAGTTTCTAAGTAGGAATTTCCACTAAACGTTTCCATTAAATACATCCTTCACAGCACTGTTGATTTAAAATAGTTTTTATGTTCAGCATCTTCAATAATTCATTGATTAAGAAAGGAATGGAACATGCCGTTATAGGCATATAATCAACAACCTCATGATCAGCTGTTACGACCCCGAAAGTTGGTTATTTTCCAATAACAGCATGTCCCGAAGTGTTTTATTCCTCTTATACCACAACATTTTGCCAGCAATCACAATTTTGTTTTAATAGTCAACAACACGTCATACTTTTTATCCATTAATAGTTATATTTCATGCTATGGAACGTCCTTGAAACAAGTTTGATCCTGTTACGTTATAGCAGCTGTAAACACTCTTTCCCTCACCAGCTTTTCTTTCTCTCTCTCTTTCTCTCTCTCTCTCTTTCTCTCTCTCTCTCTCCCTCTCTCTCTCTCTCTCTTCAAGGTAATAAAGGAAAAAAACAAATGGGAAAATTTCCTGATGACTTTATTGACGCTGGAGACTCAAGTGGAGAATCTTCATTAGTGTCATCTTCATCAACAGTCAGATGGGTTTTATTTCTTTGCTAAACAACAAAATGTGTTTGAATTTGTTTAATATTAGCCTCTGATTCTGATACGTGAAGTCCCTGTGAATGAGTCAGGATAGGTTAGGTTAGGTTAGGAACGCTGTTACTGAAAATGAATCCACACCTATTGACCAATCAGATTCACGAATTCAGCAGCACAAAAAGTTGAATATGATTAAAGTCGCAAAAAGTTTTATTACTTGTCAGATTGAAAATGAGGTAGTCACAACTGAAATCTCATCTGCTACACCTCCTGAAAATGCAATATCAGTTAAAAGCCTTACATTTTTATCTTCGCTGAACTGAAATTAAATTAGCCTCAATATAGGTTATTTTCTGTAAACGTACCTCAGAAAGAGGAAATGTACGAAGTACTGTTTATGGTAAATAGACATTAGCCATTTTACTGTATGTAGAATGTATTCATATATATATATATATATATATATATATATATATATATATATATATATATATATATATGTATGCACTAGAAGGTCAGATTGAACACGATCTTTCACGATTTCAGGTCATTAAAATGCAACATATATTATAAAATGCCTGTAAATTAATTAACTCACTCCAGGCTATGTTTTATTTTCATCCCCCAGCTCTCTTTTCTCCATCACTCGAGGTCAGACCACCTGGTAGAAGCCACATTGCTATCCTCTAAAAATGCTATAGGAAAACTCGTCTTCTTGAAGCAATCAATAATTGAATCAAAAGGTTCTGCTGCTGGGTGAGATATAATTGGCGGGTGAGACGGAGGAGCCGTATGCAGAAAGCTACTTTATTTCATAATGCATCAGAAATAACAAGAAGTGTTTTGTTCGGTGTTTATTGCTGAACATTCTGTGGCATTATGTTTTTCACAGCTGGATGAAATGAATCCATGAGATATAAGAGTTTTTATAATTTGTAAGTCTTGTAATAGTGATGTGATGCACATATGGACAAAAGAAACATTGGGATGTTACAGCTGGTGAATTAGAATTTTAAAAAAATAAATAAATAAATCCACAGCTGTTTCGGTAATGTTGGTGAAGGAAAAGCTTTACGATATTCTGTGGAAAGGTAGAGCTTATGGAAAATCATTAATGTGAGGATGAAGGGTATGGCCAGTGATTGTTTATATATCTATACACACACACACACACACACACACACACACACACACATATATATATATATATATATATATATATATATATAAAATATATGTATTTATTTAATTTATTATTTTGTGGTATGTAGTTGTTGTTGATTTTTTTTTACCATTTTCAAAAATGTTAAAAAATTTTTTTGTTATTTTTGTTATTATAATAAAAATATATATAATTTGAGTTCATTTCTAATAAATACACCGTCATTATTCTCACTCAATTTGTTTTTTAGAATCTCCAACCTGAGTTTCCCAAAAAAGCGCCGCATCAAACATTATTGTTAAATGGTTGAGCGAGCATCACTCTGAACTCTCTTTCTCTCTCTCTCTCTCCCAGTTGGTTTACAATCATTTTCATCATTGAATCAAACACATCTGATACATTTTCAATTCATTTAGTATCAACTGTCCTTCTTTAAAACCGACCCGAATCCAGTTGTATAAGATCCAGAGTCATTTTCACCCCCCTCGTTAAATCCCCCAGGACGAGTTGGACTTTATTTCCATGGCCACCGGGCCTGACAGGTACAAATCTGTTTGGGGTGGAGGATGCCTGTACCATGGACTGGACCAGATGGTTGAAATAATTAACATGATACTGTTCCCATCGCTGGGGAAATCAGTAGCATGCAGTTCACTCCTGTGGTAATCTAAAGAACATACAGTGTGTGTGTTTGCAGTGTCAGTGTGTGTGGAGGCGGAATTTCAAACAAGGAACATGGGAGAATTTAATGCGGTGATGAATTCATTAGAAGTGCTAAGTCATATTTAAATACAGTAGGGGAGTAATGATGTGTCTGTATTTGTTTAGCGCTCCAATAATTTGTATCTGGATCTGTATTTGGATTTAAAAAGGAAGTAGGCGTGGTCTAAGCCGGAAGTGGGCGGTGTTGTTTGTTTGTTTGTTTGTACGTTTTTACTTTCTTGCGTGCGTATTGGAGTGTTGAGTCTGAGGGGGAAAAAAAAACACGTTTGTTTACATGGTAAAAAAGGGGGCACACTATTTGTTTTATTTGTTTCTTTGTTTGTTTTTGAATACTGCCAATCCCGGGACTGTGATTCTTTGCTACTAATGACGTGCTGTTCTGTTTTTCAAAGAACAAAACCTCTTGCTGTTGAAAATCGTGTATGAGCTAGAAAAGTGTAGAAAAGTGTTGTAGTGTGCCATCACATTGTCTGATACTTAACATAGAAGTTCAGCAAGCATTTGTTTTATGACTTATTATACCTATACTTCTAAGCAGTGTTAAATTCTCACATCTGATTGGTCGCAAAGTGTCGATTAATTTCCGATAGCGGCAGTACTTGGGTGGGTTATGTTCTAAGTACGTTATCGTTGCTATGGTAACAACTTGGTAACACAAGGACTTGTATGGCGAACGCTCCACATGACAATAAGTGGATAAAAAAATGATTATTATTTAACAGCAAAAGAGCATCTATATGTCGCCCCGTTGAGGGTTTCAGTAAAGATATGTTAAAAAGACGACTGCGGTGGGGAAAGTCTTCGCCGAAAATTTTGCAGTTTCTCAAATGTGTAACAATTATGTAAGTATGATTAACTCATAGATTTGTTTTCTATTATTAGCTTTAAGAAAGAGAGAAAACTGAGATGGACTCAATGACGCTGTTGTAACAAAACCGATAATGGAAACGATTTTGTTTTGTGGCTGTTCAACAACATTAAACGTAGCGATAAATGGATAAAAAGTATGACGTGTTGTTCTGAAATAAGTAATCACTGGCACGTTGCTGGATGTGGAGAAAAACACTTCAGAAGGTACCGTTATAGGAAAATGACGCATCAAGTTGATTCTTTTCCTATAACATTGTATTCGTTTCCTTACCCAGCTCCCTTTATAAATCCTTCGAATTCTGCATGAGATCATGTTGTAACGGCAGGATTAGCGTGTTGTTGTCAGTCCAACGCAGAAGGCAATCATGTGAAAATCAGACGCTGCCATCCTGGCTTAAGAGCAGCATCAGCAGAATGCCTTGAAGATCTGCCATTTGCTGTCACGCTGTACGATGGGCGCACCAACTGGCATTAGGGGACTGGCGTCCATCCAGGGGTGTTGAGGACAGAGGTAGAGAGAGGATGAGTGTGTGTGTGTGTGTGTGTGTGTGTGTGTGTGTGTGTGTGTGTGTCACACAGACAGCTGGAGGAGTGGGCCGTGTCAAGGCCATCCACGCCTGCCCGTCTGCTCCGAGGCAGGCTCAACTCAAGGTCTAATAGTGAAGATGAATAAAAAATCATTTAAAATAGATAGAGATCGACATTAAAACGACTCAGAACTTCAGCACTGAGCAAAACAAAACAACACCAAATGTCCTAAAATGGAGCCCTGTGGCATGCCTTGAACTCCTCTCCCAATCTTTTGCTTTTCGGTTTGCTTTAAGGTGGCATGCCAACGTAAGGTACGCTACGCAGAGAGGCGCACTGGCATCACAGCGGCATCGGCTTGCAGGAGGGCATTATTGGCGTGCCACGTACCCGCTGGTCATGGCTGCGACAGCCCCCCCCTTTTTCCAATGGCTTCGGCAGCAGCCGAGCGCAAACAGATGTCTGAGAGCGTGCCCGCTCCGCCACCCAGCCTGCCAAGCCACGCCACGCCGTGCCAACCCGCTGGCCATCCGCGCAACCACTCATCCTTCTTCTCTTTCCTCATCTCCTTTTCTCAGTTTCTCATCGTCCACATCCAATCCCATCGCCTTGTTTCTCTTCCGGGTTGTGAGATTCATAAATCCCTGCTTATTATAACCTTAGTGTTTAAATGTCCTTATAAAAAAAATTGCAACTCTTAGTAGCTAATTCCGTGATTTTTTTTTTAAGCAAGGGATAGTATGAAATGAGAATACATTTCTGGGTCTGTGTGTCTTCTGTGCACTTTTGGCTAGTCTGAGATTCCCAGAAGCACCACAGCACATAGATCATCACTAAATGGTAGAGCGAGCATCACATTGAACACTCTCTCTCTCGCTCTACCAATATTCTTAACTTTTTTAGGACACACAACCTCCATCACAGAAACGTCACACATGACCTGATCATGAAAAAGACACGTTGAAATCTTTTTTGTCATGTAGAAGGACTACATGTTGTTTTTATTTTCAGATATGATTAAAAAATGAGTCATTTATTTCGAATTTTTCAAATATGAGTTTCTCACATGAATAGTTTTTTATTTATTTATTTATTTTTTTACAATATTAATCTTGTGCTGGCAATTTCAGGGCATAACATAATGAAATACAATTTGTAATGTGCACATGCTGCAAGAAAAAGTAAAGCTGTACATTTACAGTGTTTGTGTTATGGAAAATATTTTCCTTTTTTTTTTTTTTTACAGGATTGTACTCCTGTACAATCGGGCAAATAGAGCAGCACAACACTAGAACACGCAATGTATTGTGGGATATCTAATGTTTTAGGTAGAGATGACACTGATCTGTTACCCAGGATCAGGGGCCAATACTAGCAAAAAAAAAATATTTGATCGGATATCCGAGGGGGGAAAAAAAACAAAAAAACAAATGAAATCCTGTAACAAATGGAAAAGACTGAAATTGGATTTGAAAAAAGAAAGGATATATTTTTTAGAACTGTAAATTCTGACATATAGAGGCATTTGTTAAGATGGATTTTATTACATCTATACTTTATTATGAGTGAAAGACTTAAGCTGATTTAAAAAAAAAAAAAGCTTTAAAGAAAATAATATTGCATGGGTATTGAAAGGTTTCATTATTGTTTTCATTATCAGAAAAGAAAAAATGGTATAATGTGTATAATCTTTATGTGTTTTGTGTGTCATGCTTGTAGCAATGTAAATATCCAAAAATATCATTTTAAAGCTCAGTAGTTTTTAAAGAAAAATACATCAGATGGGTATAGATATCGGCTAATACGTTATCGCTATCAGAAAAGAAAAAGTAGGTTTTGTGCCATTACTAGTTTTAGCGAGAATGAGAAGGGTAAACATTTTGTCAACATGTGTAAATTAGTGGATGGTTTTTGTGCCTAGCAAAGAACAAACACAAACCCTCTTTGAGTTTACATTGCATGCTAGTAAAGAAAAAAAGTTCTGAAATTCGTCTACTCGTGTGAGTTAATTCAGAGGTACAGATCGTTGGCTCTACACTCCGGGGCCAAAAAAATTACATGTGCCAAGCCCAAAATGGAAAATATGAAGCTTTTAATGGTCTTAACAACAAATGACTGGTTAGAAAATGAGCAAGACTTAAACAAATACACTCCTGAGACCTCCTCTGCCACCATTTGCTTGTTTTTAGCTTGGGGAAAAGCTAAAACTGGGGAAATTCACTTTTATAGTCTTCTTGTACACTGTAAAACCGGATAGTTCATTTAACTCCAAAAATCTGAGGAAACTAATTACCTCAAAATTTTTAAGTTGATAAATCAATTTCTTTAAGCCAAATACACTTAAATATAACAAGTTTGAGTGACATTTTTGTTATATTTAAGTGTATTTGGCTTAAAGAAATTGATTTATCAACTTAAAAATTTTGAGGTGATTAGTTTCTTCACATTTTTTGAGTTAAATGAACTTATCCGGTTTTACAGTGTGCGCAACGGTAAAATCTTGATAATGATTAAAATGTTTGATGTAAAATTCAAACTGACACATGTCTGGGTGTACAGAATTAAAATCAAAGAAAAATAAATGAAAATAAATGAAATAAAAATAAAAAGCTGTGTACAACCTTAAACATTTAAAGAAATCGAAGAGAAAAGCTATCCCGTACCAAGTTACTTTATCTATTGGTTTAAAATCTTGCTCATTTCCTGACCAATGATGTATTGCTAAGACCAGTAAAAGTTGAACATTTTACCATTTTGGGCTTGGCGCACATTTTATTTATTTACTTTTTTTGCCCAGGAGTGTATGTAAACCTAGTCGAGGAAAGTCGTGGCTCGGTGGTTGAGGCTTTGAGCTACAGATCAACTCTAGTAAATTACTGGCAATTTTACAGTACATGTCTTACAGTGTTATCCACACAATCACTTGAAAAACACATAATCACACGTGTCATCAAATTTGCATGAGCGAACTTGATTCCATATCAATTTCACACAAATGTACAAAGGAAAAAAACCCACAACATAACCCTGCTCCTTACAACACCCGTAACCTTTGTGGCTTTTCTTAGTGCGCTGTTTTCCGAAAGATTTAAACGCCTTGGCGCGAATGCAAACCACTTTACGTTCATCATCTATAAATGCGTACGCTTTATTATGCTGCTGAGAGCTGAAATTAAAATCCTGCAATAATTTTGAGATATGACTGTCATAACAAGGAAGAGGAGGTAATGTCCATGTCATGCTGCCAAAAAAAACCAACATTTGATACGTAAAATAAAAAAGCGAATGTACTTCGGCATGTTGTCATTTTTCAGTGACTCGTACCAGATGGATGCGTTTGTTAATTTGATTGTGTTATCTGAGCCGAGTGTGAAGTTTCTCTCTTGAACGCATCGCCATCTGATCGATGTCATCTGTAACAATGTGTGATGTGCAGTCTGCTCCGCTCATCTACGGCACCCCACGTCCTTAAACGAATACAAGGATCTACAACTAAAACAGCACAAAGAACATCGTGGTGTCAGGTAGTGATTCAGTTACTACGGGCAAATTATTTGGTCTAATTATGGCGCAATTATAATGAATAGCAATAAATTAGTCTACCTTTATAATCCCAGTAACACACTGTTCTAGAACAAGAAGCATATCACATGACAAATTAATGCTCATGTTCAGGCAGTAAGGTCTCATTGATGACTGTATAATGTACTCGATGATGAATTATATTTCAAATATCTAAAAATATTGATGAAAATAGACACCCAGTACCCATTTACATGCTTATTCCAGGTGTAAGATATTGAGGGAATCTGACAGACGCTAACATTTTTTTGTTGCAGTTTTGTTTCATATTTAGAAAAACACTATTTGTACCAAAATCATTAATATACCTTTGTGGAATTATTAGATCCAATTATGGTTTAGTCATAATTATAATTAACAGTTATGTCCATTATTCTCAGAGGAATTCTAGGACCTTTCAGAATCTCAGTAAATTAGCTTTTAGACAATGTATAAATAATAAATCAACTAAAAAATGATCAAAGATGTTCCCATATATGAGCACTGTAGTAGAACAATATTCATGGAAATGTAGATACTTGCTTTGGAAGGTTAAATGAGCTATTGGTGGACAATAAAATCTGAGCTTTGTTGCATAATGAGACTATGTCTTCGTCAAGTTATGTCATGTTGACTGAAAATGCAAACTGGGCTTTTTGACACTATATAAATAATCCAACAATTCAAAAAGGATCAAAGATATACCTGGATGTACAATGTAGTAGGCTGAGAAATGTCACATGATCAGTTAATGCTCATATTCAGTTCAATATTCAACATTGTATGTTCTATAACACTGTATGGAATATATCTTCATCTCTATTACTGTCAATATAAATAATATTAATGGACCTAGACACATGCTTGGGGATCCTCTTGAAGTGTAAAGAAGACACTGAAGGAATGGGACACTAAAATCATCCCTGCTGCGAAAAAATAGAAACCATCACAGAAAATCAAATGGTTTCCACTACCTACAAATACCAATACAAACCATCAGTTAACCATTAAAACCATTACCAAATGTTAGCGATGTTCTATTGGTACTTAATGGTATCCACCAGACACAACATGCCACCAATAGAAGGCAACAAATTATCAATAGAGACCCACAGGGAACATTACAGTTTCCATTAAAACCAATACAATTCCCATTATAACCATTAAAACATAGAATCTATATTCTATGAGGGTTTCTATTGGGTTTTGTTTCCCACAGGGATAGTTTTGTTGCATATTGCAAAGATCTGTGAAATTATTATTAACTATTTAATGACCAAACTGTAAAATAAGCGTTTCGATATAAAGTACACCTGAATGTACAGTGTACTGGAAGATGAAATATCAGTCCATTAATCGAAGCTTATATTGTGTTTCAGCAATGTCCTATTGTTGTTATCTCTTTATTTTACACAATATAATTGTAAAAAAAAAAAAAAGTATTCTATTATTCTCTATCAAGTATCTTCATCTCAACCAATATTAACAATGTTAATGGGAAGAGACACATCCTCGTGGTGGATTGTAGACTGTAATAAACTAAAGTAGGACAAGAAAAGTGTTGATAATTTACATTTATATTTTACTCATTTGGCAGACAACTTCCAATTGAGACAGGATACAACTGAGCAGCTGAAGAACCCAACAGTGGCAGCTTGGTGGTGCCGGGATTGCTCATATTCAGTTTACAATGGGTGTCCCATTGGCATAGGCCATCTTTTTCCATTGATTTTAATTGTAAAACATACTTAAAGATACTTTTTCTCTCAATTATTAGCAATACTTGCAATATTGATGGAAATGTACACCACTTTACATTCTTGCAAGCCAAAATGATATACTACGGTAAAACAAAATCTTTGAAATATTTACATGAATTTTAGAGTTTCTTAGTATTTTATACATCCAATTTTTTTGCTTTATTGACAGCGTGCACTTGAGCTGGCATGGACTCCAAGATTGCAAGTTTGTGCAAAACCTGATGATCCATCAGAGTGGTGTCTGAACATATGCTTTGATTGGAGAGATTAGACAGGAGGAAAATCGGACCTTTTGTACAAAGCAGTTAACACGGTCAATATCACACGTTTGCTTCAATTTAAAGAGGGACCTAGAAATAGTGCAGAATCTTGATTATTAAATATTCAAAATAGGGTACATTTACTTACTTTGTTTTTTTTTTTTTTTTTTTTTTTTACATATTTCAACATTCTAAAACTTTCTGTTTATTTCTGATTTTAAATGAAAAAAAAAAATCCTAGATTTTCAATTTGGTCTCAGACTTTTGACCCCACTGTAATTACAGTGTAATTACAATGAACAGCAACTATTTTGTCAACTATTTCCCTATAACTTGGCCATTTGAAATGTAAAATTAGCTTTGTGACACTATATAAATAACAACAACCCAGCAAAAATAATGGATTAAAGACATACACCATAGCATGATGATGTGTCAGTGTCACATGATCGCACATGAACCCTCATATTCATTTCTGCTTCATCCTATCTCTTTATTTTAATCAGTATTATTGTACAATGTACTCTATAACACAAACCCTCTATTTCTACCAATATAAACAATATTAATTGAAATGTACACATGCATAGGGATGCTCGTGATGGCAGACGCAGTTGATGCTAACGCTCATATTCATTTTACAGTGATGACGTTCCATTATCCCAGGCCAGATTGCTTTTATTTCTGCTGTAAAATATACGTTCAAATACATATTCTTACTTTTTAATCTGAATTACTAGCAATGCAAACAGCCCTGATGGAAATAGACATACAATCCCATTCCCATGCTGAAGCTTGGTTTTCATGAGAGGTGTAATAATTTGAATACGTTTGATTTTTATCCCGTTAAACTCAGGGTAAAATGAGCTGGATCTAATCTCCAGATTTCGAATATACATGATATATCGCTCATTCAACAGAATAGAAAAGCTATTATTATTATTATTACTATTATTATTATTATTATTATTATTATTATTATTAGTCTAACATTATCAGATCTAATCAATCTAATCTACACCATCACCTCTTTCTCCCATTATATTCCTGCAGTAAGGTCCCCCCCCCCTGCCCCCCAGCACAGACAATATTATAAGAACACAAGACAATACCTTTTATGCCTTGTTATTATACATTATTCCCTATCACGAGTGCTGGGTGTAATATACTCCCCTGGTAATTTATGTATGCATGGCAACATCATTTGGAGGCGTTGTTCAATTTGGCTTTGTGCGAATAATATACGATCAGTATCACCCGGCCATGGCATATGGATGCTGAGTGCATAGTGTTCGCACACCAGGTTTTGACAGATTAATTGTCTTGAAATACAGCTGCATCCAATTGATGCCATATCTTCACTTTTCGACTGCCAAGGGAGAGGGAAAAAATAGAATAAGACAAAATATCCAGTTGATTAATCTATAATTATTAGATCAAAAGGGTCCAGGGACGGTCCGGAGCATCCTCGTTTAATTACATAGTCCTAGTAGTTACTGTGTTGCACGACAGATGCAACAATAACGTCATAATGTCCTATTTCACAGCCGAGCTGCCAAATAATCAGTGCCTCTTATTTCTAATGTCTGCATCCAACAGGAACTAGAATGACATTGGAATGGACATTAGACCGGCTTTGCATCATGTCACATCGTATCGTTCTGTGATAAACACAACTTGGGTGTGGATTTCTAAAAAGCTGAATATTTCAGAGCTTTCACTCACATTTTTGTAAACATATCCATCATATTGTATTTGTAGATTTTCCAGGTGTGTGTGTGTGTGTGTGTGTGTGTGTGTGTGTGTGTTTCTCTGTAACTGCACCTGCCATGTGCTATGCTTATAATACTGCCTACTTAAGCGACTGCATATGCAGAGGCAACCCCACACACACACACACACACACACACACACACACACACACACAATCTCTCTCACACACATACATACACACCACACAAAAGGAGTTAAAATGCATCAGAATAGGCCGAGTGTAGACAGCTCAGAGAAATAAATCTACATCTGCCTGCCTCCATGCAAAATAGGCCTGCCTGCCCTAATGGTGAAACCATCGATGAAAAACAGATAAAAATATTAAATATTCAGGCTCTCTTTTCAGTCAGTATCAAAAGCTGCCAGATGTGCGAGGCAGGAGTTGTTATCAGGCAGCCAAACGACAGGCATTGAAAGAAATTCCTCTGAATTTCCAAACCATATAAAAGTATTTTATGCCATGCAAATGAATGGTAATTTTTTTTTTTTTTTTTTTGACTGTGGAGGAGAGAAAAAAAAAACATGCCAATAAACGCTATCATTTGGGACTAAAACTCCAGAAACAGGAGGCACTTTCAATTCATATTGCCTGTCTCTGTCCGCGTTAGATGCTGGAGATTGCCGCGAAATTAATCCATTTACCAATCTGTGGCTTAAAATTTTGAGGATTTCCAGTCGCCACCCCCCCACACCCCCCCCCCCCTTCCCGGCATATCAATAAGTTCCAATTGAAGAGAGGATTCTTTTGCAATTCAGGCATGTGAGGGCGATAACGGAGGAGTTGGCATGAGGAGAGGCAGAGATGGATTAATTATGCAGAGAACATGGAAATTCCGCTTATCATCGCTCAGCAAAGGAGCCCGGCTCACACAATCAGAAAACCGGGATGAAGGGGGGGGGGGGGGTGTAGGAAGAAAGGCAGAGAAATAACAATGCAGTGGCACCTTCCAGCCCATCATCTTACAAGTTAGATTTTTTTCCTGTAATTAAAAAGTAACATACAATTATATTCCTATCTCATAGGCAGACTATGAGTGGGTGTATATTAAATAATTGCATTGGGATATAAGGGTTGAGAGAGAGACAGAGACAGAAAATAAGACAGAGAGTGAGAGAGAGAGAGAGAGAGATGTCTGGAAACCTTCTTACATTTGGGTGTAAGTCCCTTGGGAAGGATTGAACTACTCTGTAATGAAAAAGAAAAAAAAAAACATCATTTGAAACAAAGCTCTAACAGGAATGCATGCGGTTTGCGCTTATTTGCTGCTAGTTATTGAAATGTACTCTGATTCATTTAGCCCGCATTTATCACCCCGCAAACTTTGAAGCTAATGTCCATGGCTTGACTTAGTAAATCCCCTCAGAGCATGTGTGATACGGCCAGATCGACTTTGTTCAGCCTTCATTTCCTCTCTGTTGATGGGAATGGCATATAAAATAAAAAAAAAAGGGGGCATGCTGGATTATTTCATATTTCCATGAGACAAATTGGGAAACTTTGCAGCAGCAGTGCAGAACAAAACCCCTCTTTGTTCGTTTTAGCGCTCACTTTTCTTAGGAATGGCACCAAAGGTATTCGACCTTCCCTAAAACGCTCAGATAGACTTCTTTTATTTCTCCCTCTGTATGAGGAAGAAATGTTTGCGACACTTTATCTGGTGTTTATTCTCCCTTCCAGTCAATAAAGGAGATATAAACAGAAATAAATTCATATTTAAAGGTACAAAGAGAGAATTTGTACAATTGTATTTGTGTCTAATAGGCGCCGGCTTTAACCAAGAATTTGAGTATGGTATTTAAAAAATATTTACTTGCAGTGTTCAGTAGTGGAAAAAGTCACTTGCTAAAAACCTATTTGATTTGAGTCTCTCGCTCTCTCAAACCATTACATCTGGTGTAAATTGTTCAAATTGAATTCATCCAAGGGGGTGTGTGGTGGCTTAGTGGTTAGCATGTTCACCTCACACCTCGGGGGTTCGATTCCCACCGTGGCCATGTGTGTGCAGAGTTTGCATGTTCTCCCCGTGCTGCGGGGGTTTCCTCCGGTTTCCTCCCCCAGTCCAAAGACATGCATGGTAGACTGATTGGCGTGTCTAAAGTGTCCGTAGTGTATGAATGGGTGTGTGAATGTGTATGTGATTGTGCCCTGCGATGCCCCGCCTTGTGCCCGATGCTCCCTGGGATAGGCTCCAGGTTCCCCGTGACCCTGAAAAGGATAAGCGGTATAGAAGATGGACAGATGGAATTCATCCAAGCATTTTGTTTTGTATTTAGGCTAGCAACAAGAAAATAATGCATAGCACTGAAATCTGAATTGTGTAATATAATTACAACAGTGGGGGGCATGATGGCTTAGTGGTTAACACGTTTGTCTGCGTGGCGTTTGCATGCTCTCCCCGTGCTTCAGGGGCTTCCTCTGGGCACTCTGGTTTCCTCCCCCAGTCCAAAGACATGTATTATAGGCTGACTGGCATTTTCAGATGGTCCGTAGTGTGTGAATTGTGCCCTGCGATGGGTTGCCACCCCATCCAGGGTGTCCCCTGCCTTGTGCCCTAAGTCCTCTTGGATAGACCCCAGGCCCCCCTGCGACCCTATGTATTATAAGCATATGGAAAATGGATGAATGGATGGAATTACAAAAGTGGAGGACTTGTAACCAGAGTAAAATACTTTTGAAAGCATGCATACATAGGTTAAAGATTTACTAGGTATAAAAGAAATGCAATCAGCTGTATAGTGGAGAAACTAAGTAGAGAAGGTTGTGGAGCACCGTCAAGCCACGGCTCCTTTCCTGTGGCGAGATAATTCAGTGGCAATAGACATGACATTAATTATAACTCTGTTTGCAACTCCATGGAATAAATGTCATGTTTTGACCAAAAACTGCTACTTCATCAGCCATTTCAAACATCAACTGCTTTCACCTTCTACAACCCCCGAAGCACTTTGCTTGCACAGTTGATGAAGTACTTTTGTCCAAAACATCCTGTTTCTCCTGAAACTTTGTGTACTTCACTCAGCTTTTGCTACACCTACAGTATATGCACTTACTAGTTGCGTTAATATGAACACATCATCCGTTGCTCATACATGCAATTATCCAATCAGCCAATTACGCGGTAGTGGTACAGTTCAAATACAGGTCAGATCATGCAGATAAAGGTTAAGAGCTTCAGGTCATGTTCACATCAAACATCAGAATGGGGAAAAAATGTCGTCTCAGTGACTTTGACCTTGGGATGGGTGTTGCGGCAGCTGTGGTTCAGGTGGTAGAGCGGGTTGTCCAGTAATCGCAGGGTTGGCGGTTCGATCTCCCGCCCACATGACTCCACATGCCGAAGTGTCCTTGGAGACTGAACCCCAAGTTGCTCCCCATGGCAGGCTAGCACCTTGCATGTGTGAGTGTGTGTGTGTGTGTGTGTGTGTGTGTGCGTGAATGAGAAACAGTGTAAAGCGCTTTGTAGAACCTCTAAGGTTAAAAGCCGCTACATAGGTGCAGAACATTTACCATTTAAATATTTCCAAAACTGCCTATCTCCTGGGATTTTCACACACACGACAGTCTTTAGAATTTACACAGAATGTTGCAACAACGACCAAAAAAATCCAGTGAGAAACATCTTGTTGATGAACGAGTTTAGAGAAAAATGGTCAGACTGCTTGGAGGCAACAGGGAGTCTACATTATCTCATACAACCACAATTTACAACCATGGTAAGCAGAAAAGCATCTCAAAATGCACAACTTGCCGAGCCTTGAGGCAGATGGGCTACAACTGTCCAGTTTTGGTGGGCTGAAGCCTCAGATTCATGTTCTTGGCTGACAGGCTTGGAACCCAGTGGTCTTCTACGTTAAGGTTCAACATGCTGTGTGTTCTGAGATGCTTTCCTGCTCACCAGAGCCTTCCTGTCAGTTTAAACCGGTTTCACCATTCTCCTCTGAGCTTTTTATACAGTATATGGAGTCCATAAAACTATGGTGTTGCTTGTTCTAATGAAGAATTCAATTATAAACTAGACCAGGTCTAGACTAATGATCATTTAAAGATCAGAGGTTTATAAATTCTTTAGATATCAAACAAGCTTAAAAATTCCTATGGTTTATGCCCATTGGTATAAGGGTTAAGTGTGAAGATCCAACCTCATCCACTGAAAAGTCAATGAAATTAGCTTTAGTTAATGATCAGACTAAGATGTTCCATCGAGACAAATTCTAAAAACCTGAAAATCTGTAGTTCTGTGCCTCGGCACAAGGATTACAAAGCACATCAGCATTAGCCCTGTTGTTCCTGCAAACCCACAGATCCCCTGTTCACATCCTGAAGGTTTCACCCTAGCAGCAAACTCTTTGATCACACACTCTCCTACTGAAATGTCTTAGATCTGTGTCTCTATCTCCAGACAGATTGACGGATCAGTGGCAACCGCAGGGAGAAAAGAGCCCTTCTCAGTTCGTCTGAAAATAAAGACGAGGTACATTTAAATGTTGGGTTTTCCCTGTAATTAATGGGGGGGAAAGAAAGGGGCTGTCATAGAAAAAGTCTGATAATGCTTCTCGGTTTGGGTTTAGTTCTCCGGGACGTACTGAACTTGAAAAAGAAAACGTGGAGCAATGAAACTGTCCTAATGTGTGTCACGTAGAACAACGGTTTTTGTGTGTGTTTTGCCTGTATTTGTTGTATCTGCCCCTAACTTTAAAGTGAGTGTCCTTGGAAAGAAAAGAAAATAAGACGGCGAGATTGCACCTGTTGCCGAGACCTTGATTCTTCGTTTGATCAGGAAACTCGGACAAAAAAGCCAAGAAGTGGAAGGGGAAAAGGCGGGAGAAAAGACGAGACGAGTGGAGGATAGAGAGTGAAGATCTTTATCAAAGGAAAAAACTCTCTGCCGGACAAAGAATTTTTCCACCACCATTCAAATGTGTCTGCCGAATGCTTGAGTGATTCATTACAGATGATCCTGTGGGGCCACAATGGGCCAGAGAAATGAGTGATGCTATCTCACTCCTGATGTCATTTTCCTGATCCGCCTCATCCCTTGGCCCTGTGTACCTCTATTAATTAGAAAGTAGGGGATTTCCACTCATCAGGCGGTGCCTCTCGCACTCCGTTCCACCGTAAAGCTCCAGCTACCACTATCTCCAGACCAAAAGCTTCTTCATCTCCAAGAAAAGAAGATAAAACCCCAAATCCTTGGTTTGACCAACACGTAGCTGTCACCTAGCTGAATGGAGACAACTTCTGGTTAAATGTATACATCTTGTATACATACAAAGACAAAAATTCAAACAATTTCATAAGATTAAAAAAAAACTACTACCAATATGAGCATCATTTTTGCAACTGTAAAGCTGTGTTGATGTTCATATATCCAGATTCTTACCTAAAATTGCATGTCAAATGAATTTTGAGCTGATCTAAATATCTCATCTGATCTAAGTATAATAAATAAATGCATTACTATGTGTAGAAACATTGTAATGTAATGTAGAATAAGAAAAGGACAAAACATCCAATGAATTTGCAAAGTTTTCACATCTATAATATTTCATGTTGAACCCCCAAATTATGGAAAATATTATTTTGAAACATAATATAGCAATATTCTTGACATGTACAAGAATACAAAAGATAATATAAGATAAGATAAGATAAGATAATACTTTATTAATCCCCAGATGGAGAAATTAGGGTGAACACAATTGTGTAAAATGTACACAATTTAGGACTGTTGCATGATGCAGCTGATGCTGGAGGTAAAAGAAATCTATCTTCAGTAAAAACTATTTTTAATGTTAATTATTTAAAAAAAAATAATACACATGCATTCAATCATGCAGATATGTAGCAAATGCTACATATCAAGTATCAGAAAAGGGGGAAAAAATCGATTGTGGCTTGGTTGTTGGTGCCAGACGAGCTTGTTTGAATATTTCATAAACTAGTGATCTGTAATTTTCACTCATAGCAGTGTCAAGAGTTTACACAGTATGGTGCAAAAAAACAAAAAACATCCAACGAGCAGCAGGTCTGCAGGCGGAAACGGCTTAAGAGCCGGTATAAGAGAGAAAGACAGGTCAGAGGATTGGTTTGCGCTCCCAGGAGGCCTACAGTAACTCAAATTACCACTCTTTACAACTGTGGTGAGCAGAAAAGCATCTCAGAATGTCGAATATAGAGGCAGATTGGCTTTAACGGCAGAATACCACATCAGGTTCCACTCCCGTCAACCAAAAAAAAAGGAATCTGAGGCTCCAGAGATCACAAACTCACCCACACTGGACTTTTAAAGCGTTTTTCAAGCATTTTTCCAATCTTCAAGTGTCCAGTATCTGAGAGCCTATATAAGGATTTATATTAAATTACAGTAATGGTGTCAGGTGATCTTGAGATGAGTCACATTTTCCTAAAAGCAGCCTTCATTTTTTCTGTCTATAAATGTTATACATGAAAGAGTTAAGTGAAGTAGTGCACTTCCTCTTCCCGACATAAGAGTTCAACAGGAAGCCGATGTTTTTTTCCAAGGAAGCCTACGCGTCTCGAGTCTTTGTGATTTTTCGCCACTTCCCAATGAAAAACACGCTGCTGCTTCTTCACAGCCGTGCCACATATGCAGTCTGCCACCGTGCCCATCTGTAAAGCACGAATGAACATTAAGATAATGTAAAGAGCAGATCACCCCTTCAGGGGCTAAGATTGGTCTGCTAGTAAGCTCATCCTCATCTGGCTAGCCTGATGGCCATCTGCTACACTTCTCACCCAAGTTCTTGCCCTCACATTTTTAATGGCACCTTCCATGCTGGCTCATCTAGTCTCTGATGTTGCTAGGTGACATCCAAATCTATAGCCACATTGTCTGGTCTTTGTGTCTGTCACTGTGGATACAGCTCTGAATGCTGTTTTTTTTTTTCTTCTTCTTCTAAAATCCAATTACATGACAAAGTTTCCATGCATAGCACTGGACTGAATGAAAAAAAAATTGCAGAAAAACAATAATGGAAACTTTAGAAAGAAAGGAAGGAAGGAGGGAAGGAACGAAGTCTAAGTATGCCTATAAATGTCCAAAAAGAACCTAATTTGTACTATGTATTATAGTCCTCTTTAAATTATGCTGCTCCACTGAATGATATTCACATAACAGAACATACAGTAAATTACATTTTTGAGGGGAAATATGTATTAATTAAATAATATTCATTTTTAACATATAAAAATATTAAATAAACATATAATCTCTCACTTGAACAAGATTGTTCGACGAAAAAAGATGAAATATGTTAAACTGAGCAATGTATCGTTATCATTTAAAAAATAATAATAATCCAATTACTTGACGACGTTTCCATGCATAGTGCTGGACTGAATTTTAAAATTCACAGAAAACCATAACGGAAACTTTGGTAAAGGAAGGAAGGAAAGAAGGAAGGAAAAGCATGCTTATAAATATGTATTAATTAAACACGTAAATATGTATTAATTTAAAAAATATGGACATGTTAAAATATTTATTAAACATATAATCTCTCTCCCGAACAAGATTGTTCGACTAACGAAAAAGAAAAAGAAATCGGTTAAACCGAGCAATGTATCATCATTTATGCCACCAATCATTTTAAACCATATCGTGACATGCAATTACAGGAAAATAATCAACAATAGAGTAGTGTGATGCAGTGAATCATGATACATGAAGCCTACTACCCTAAAGTGGATTATTTTCCAATTACAGCATGTCTCAAAGTATTTTTTTCTCGTATACCACAGCAATTTTTGCAATGCTTTAAAATGTATTAAAGAATTACATACTCTTTTTTTTATCCATTTATAGTTACATTTATTGTTGTGGAAAGTCCATTGCAGTAGTTAGTTCCTGTTATCGCTTATGTTATAGCAGTTATAAACATTCCCTTACTGACATCTCATTCCAAAAAACAAAAACATCACCATATCAAGAACTGTACGTTTTTTCATTCCTAAATAATAACAACAACAGAGACAAAAATCCATTTATGATTAGCTTTAGATCATGTGGAGCGCACAGCCATACGAGTACCTGTGAACGAGCTGTTACTATAGAAACGATAAGGAATTAGAAAACAAATTAGTTTGTTCGAAAATGAATCAACACCTTCTGACCAGTCAGTGTATGGGGGCTTAGTGCTTTGCACGTTCGCCTCGCACCTCTGGGCTTGGGGGTTCGATTCCCACCTCCGCCCTGTGTGCGCTGAGTTCGCATGTTCTCCCCATGCTTCGGGGGTTTCCTCTGGGTACTCCGATTTCCTCCCCCAGCCCAAAGTCATGCATTGTAGGCTTATTGGCATGCCCAAATTGTCTGTACTGTGATGAGTTGGCACTCCTTCCAGGGTGTCCCCCAATTTGTTCCCCGAGTCCCCTGGGATAGGCTCCAGGCTCCCCACAACCCTGTGTAGGATAAGCGCTATAGAACATGGATGGATGGATGGATGTATTGCATGTTCGTGTCATAATATGCCCAATAGCCGAAATTTAAAGTTCTTTCTAGTGCAGTCTAGCACAATTGTCAAGCCTAGTCTATATGAAATATACGTTTTAGGTGAATGTCAGTTCTCATGCTTGAGCTAGCGACTAAAAATGAAGCAAACCTGAGGAAATATGAAGACGCTTCATCCATTCTTAATGCTAAGCAGTGCATTTAAAAGCATCCACAAATTGCATGTGTGTGTGTGTAAGTGACTGCGAGTTTGCTCGAGGGTAGAGACGTGCAATTAGCAGATACGTGGGCGGCCATCCCAGTCTACAACAAGGTTTGTTACTGTGATGCCTGCACACAACCGAGGAGCAAGTCCCTAACCCAATACCCATGCCTGTCTTCTTCCTTAAATATGAAGACATTAAGGTTGATTAGTCTTTCTAATTAAAGCACGCTCCCTTGACAATGCAGATATGTGGGCTGAACTTGCGTAGCTGTGTGTGTTATACGGTAGATGTTACGTTTGAAAGACATGAAGATGTTGTCGTCTTTTGAGGGAAAGATTGTGATAGGAGGTTTCTTCATGCAGCTCATGGAACAGGTGGAGAGAGAGAGAGAGAGAGAGAGAGAGAGAGAGAGAGAGAACAGCAACCGAGGGGCCACTTGACTTCAGATGTTCAGGGTTTGTAATAAAAGCTCTCACACACACAGAGAGAAAATGGAGGTCTCTCATCAATGAGATCTGTGGTCAGCACCACCGAGTTCTTATTATTGAGATCCACTCGGAGATGACCGATGAAATGTGCCTCCTTGGGCAGGATGTAGAGCTGCAGGTGATACGTGATTATATCACAGATAGAGAAAGAGCGAGAGAGAGCGAGAGAGAGAGAGAGAGAGAGAGAGAGAGAGGGGCCTTCAGGCTCCTGATCTCCATTGAGCTGATGTCACCACTGCAGGTGCCTCAACACCCCCTTCTACAAATCAACCTCACTGAGGAGTCATTGTATGTGTGTGTGTGTGTACGCATGCGTGCACACACACACAAATTCCCAGAGAACTTTTATCTCCAGCTCATCTGTGTGGTCTCAGGCGTGATGATCTTGGACACCAGCCATGTCAGACTTCACAGCAGCAGATCTGGACCCAAAGAGAGAGAGAGAGAGAGAGAGAGAGAGAGAGAGAGAGAGAGAGATAAAGGTAACCCTGTTCTACTTCAGAGCAGCTTGTTGAAATCTCTATGCTTTATCTTTATTATAGCTGCATTGTGAAATTTATCACAAAACTTCTGCTTTTATATTTTTGCACAGCAGCACCTGTAACACGACTGAAATTCTCCTTACACACTAACTTGCAAAATGTCCCAGCGAGCTGTTCGGTTTTATTGGATCAGTTTCACTGATAAACCCATCAAACCCCATTTAACAACGTCCAGCCCCTCATAACAGCACAGCTTTAGTAATATTTATTTCACTGTAGATGTGTGTGCGTGTGTGTGTGTGTGTGGGGTGGGGGGGGGGGGATCATGTGTTTATATATTTAGATAATGCGCTTTAAAATGTATAAGTGTTTAAGCGCTTAAAGTTCTGTGAGTTCAGTGAGAAGTCAAGCTAGTCTCGCAGAAAGAAACGAAAAGTTCGCATACACCTTTTATACGGTGAATAATGTTCTGTCACAAGAATACAATGCGAGTCAGCATATCACACTTTGAATCAAATGCTCTGCATCCTACGTTCTGGACCGATACATTTAAGCCACGCCCACATCTACTGTATGTCATTAAGCCACGCCCATCAGTCTAAGATTGATATGTAATAAATCATTTGACCTCTCTTTTAATCATTCTGATTGTAGCCCACCTCAAGCGAAACGTTTGATAAGGCCATGTGATAACGCAGTAGGGTAACATGGGGAAGTCTCTGTAGTCTTGGAGCTATTCTGAAGGATGCTACGAAAAATAAACAAACAAACAAAAGTAAATGCGAAACTTAACCCCTAACCCTAAACCTTTTATAACTTATTGTACATCAAGAGTTAGACCATGTTGAACCCAACTTTCACATAGCTACATAATTGAATGCTTGCATTACTCTGGGAACCATAGTTCTGGGTAGGATTTCCCTCACGCTTGACTGACAGCTAGACCCCCCCGACTGTAAATAGGTTTAAGAGTCACTGAAGAGGGAAGTTTGATGCCTTTGATGCCAGACTTCAGGGCTGCGAAATGAATTATTTGGTCAATTATCTTTGTTTGAAGGCATGATAGCATGGACGTGGTTACTGAAGATCCATCCATTCGTTTTCTATACCGCTTATCATAAACAGGGGTGGGGGAAGCCTGGAGCCAATCCCAGCGAACAAGGACACCCTGAATGGGGTGCCAACCCATCGTAGGGAACAATCGCACACACTTTGACACACTACAGACCATTTGGAAATGTCAATCATGTGGAAATGCCAATACAACCCATGTATTTGGACCGGGGGTGGAAACAAGAGTACCCGGAGGAAACCCGGAGGAAACCCCCAAAGCATGGGGAGAACATGCAAACTCTGCCACACAGGACAGAGGCGGGATTTGAACCAACAACCCCCGTGCTAACCACTAAGCCACCGTGCCCCTCAGTTACTCAAGATGAATAAATTCATTAACACAATCTCAATACACAGTGCGCTTCATTTCTCAAACTTGATATGAACTGATAGATTTATTTGTAAATTGTTTGCAATCTGGAGCATTTAAAGCATACCGGCGAGAAATTTTAGGTTTGAAAAAATACATTACACAGACAAAAAATGTCTTAAGGGGTATTAAGGGGGTTTTAGGGGGGTTGGATCAGGGAGATCCAAAACACCATAAATAGTAATACAAACCAATCTTGTTATTTTTACTGTAACAATTTGTATACATAAACACATTTTGCTGTGTAAAATACTGTCTACCTTAAAAAAATAGAAATGCCAGCATGCGTTAAACAAACTTTTACTCTCGAGTTTACAAGACTAGACTGTTACATATAGCCTACAGACTTTACTTGTAAATCAGTGGACTTTTCATGAATAAATACCGTACATTAAAAAAAATAACAAGTTTACGGTGGTGCCGTTTTGTAAATTGTACGTCACTGTAAATAAACAACGGGCTTTCACCGTTAAATATACAGACAGGGAACTATTTAAATAGCTTATAACTATCACAGTAAACTGTACCATGTTTTTTTACTGTAATTTTTTGTTTTTTTTTTACAGTGTACAAACACCTTTACTAAATTATTTACAAATGAGACCCATGGTCTTCTACAGATGTATTTTCTTTACGCTTTTTTCTTTAAACATTTGATCTCAAAATAGTACATGTAACCAGTAACTGCATATAAAGGGGTCAAAGAATCTCAAATATATGTGACGAGACTACTCGTTCTTTGTAAATCACAGCGTGTGCACTGAAAGGATGGACATTCTGCTTTGCTACGAGCCGTATACCGGTTCTTGGTCTGATTTGTCATGAGGACAAATGCGGGAATGATTCTAAAAACTCAAACAAACTTATATGACAAGTCAGAAACACACACAAAAAAAACCCCATCTCATAAGCTAACACTTTCCAGACTTGGATATTACTTTTCAGATGGAGCAGTGTAACCTGTACTTGCCCGAAATAATGAAAAAAGAAAGAATAAATTTATGAATCTATAAATCTGTACATCCTAGCATACTACTTACCAGTGTATTTCATGAGTTAATCACCCTAATCGTTCCATCACTGAAGAGGTTACTTAATACATTTCTGTAATGAAATGTCTAATCAATTTCAAAATCCAAACAATAGTAGGTTTGGATTAAGAAGGTAATACATTTTCTTAAAAATAGAGGGAAGTAAAAATCCAAGGCTTAGCCCTGCTTTCAGAGCCATCAGTGTAGACGCTCTGAAGGCCTCTAATTAGCCTTTACCTTGATAATGTTCTTAATTACTATTTCATTTTTTTGTGATGCTTTTTGTTTTTTTCTTGCCTTAGGAGTTTGCCCGTGTAAGTCCAGCTTAATAAATTATTTGAAATGCCTCCAAGTTCCCTTGTGGATGAGAGGAACCGATTTGAACCAGCATTCTAAATGAAAGCTAGGAATTGTTTGCAGACTGAATTTTTTTGTGAGGGGGGGGAAACCAAATCGATGAATAGACATCAGCTGCTCTCAGATCAGATCGAGATGGAAATAACATTAGACAGGAGAATATGTTCACAGGTCGTCCAATCGTTAGCCTGAATAAATAAAGAAGGAAGAAAGGCAAGGTTGGAACCAGGATAAACAATGAACATGGAAAAAAATGAACACGCCCTTGGTCTTGATAAATGAATTTAGAATCACGTTACTTGTTAAATCTTGCTAGGGAATAAGGAAATGTCCCTTCACTAAAATCACTAAAATATCATTTTTAGTGGCATTCAAGATGTATTGGATTTATTTATTTATTTATTTTACATTTATTTTATTTTATTTATTTTTATCAATGTTAAACTCATCAGTTGTCAGTTTGGTGAATGGGATCCCAACCCTTCCTTCATCCCTACCTAAAGAGAGTGATGCGGCAGCACTTTAGTCTTTTAGCCAACATCATTTCTACATTCTGCTCAAACAGATCAGCTTCCAAAGCTTCAACTTTCATACCGATTCCACCATTAGTGCCATTGTTCTCGACGTCTCATAGATCACCAATAGTTGAGGTCACAAGTCTACATACACCTTGCAGAATCTGAATTCAAATCATCAATTCAAATCATTTTTTTTTAATAAGAGGGATCATAAAAATTACATGTTTTTTTATTTAGTTCTGCCCTGAATGAGCTATTTCACATAACACATGTTTACATATAGTCCATAAGATATGATAATAACTGAATTTACACAAATAAACCAGTTCAAAAGTTTACACACCCTTGATTATTAATCCTGTGTGTCGTTACCTGGATGATCAACAACTGTTTTTTGTTGTTGTTTTGAGATAGTTGTTCACGAGTCCCTTGTTTGTCCTGAGCTGTTAAACTGCCCACTGTTGTTCAGAAAAATCCTCCAGGTCCTGCATATTCTTTACTTTTCCAGCATCTTCTGCATATTTGACCGCTTTCCAACAGTGACAACATAATGATGAGAGGATCCATCTTTTCACACTGAGGATGACTGAGGGACTCGTACACGACTATTACATAAGGTGCAACCATTCACTGATGCTCCAGAAAGCAACACGCTACTTTAAGAGGCAGGGGGGTGTAAACTTTTGAAGAGGATGATCAGTGTTAATTGTTGCATTTTGGAACTCTTGAGTCCAATGTTTGCACTACTTTCAAATTTTTCATTTTCCTTAATATGACACTGAACGTCACTGGGAAAAGCCGAGATTATTTTTTTTATTATTTCCTTATTGCAATGTCCTCATGTCCAGTAATGTCAGAGTGGCAGGAAGTACAAAAATACAGCACAAACCAGCAAATTAGCACCAGAATCACTAAACACATCACAAATATTCAAATATAAACGTATTCATTGTGTTTCTGTGAGGTGTTTCTTTTGAAAAGACGTATATAGAGGATATCACCCACAGAGCACGGCCAGTTGTTGTCTCTTGGACTACTTGCTCCAGATGCCCATGGCATCATCTGGATTCGAAATGACAATACGGTGCGTCTCGAGAGCTCGTGGAACAGAATCTCCATTTGGCAATTTTTGTCATTACATGGAATTTTGCATATCAGAAAATGGCTTTTGATATATCCTACGGAGGAAGGTGCAGAGTCTAAGTGTAGCATCAGTATACCACTGAGCAGGTGAAGGTTTACGCTGATCTATGGAATGGTACTGAGACCGAGCAGTACCCATTCACTCCCGATTGACCTTTCCTGGCACTGGGAACTCCAGATCTAGTGACGGGTCCGGATATTTAATCATTAAGCTAGCACAATACACATTACGCTCTCCATGGTCATGCAAATAGCCTTCTTAAAACATAACGCAAACAAACAATCGTCATATTCAACGCTTTCTTGTCAAGACCACTTGCTTTTGTTCTCCTCCACCTTCCACCTGTAGCCGTAATGGCTTCCGTTCTGGCCTGCAGATTGACATAGCGATAATGCTATTCATTTTTCGTATTAATGCAAATACCTAATTGTAATACGAATGCAAATCATTACTACACCCTGCAGACATATTGTCCATTTATCATACAAAGCCCAATAATATAAATAAATGAAGCCTCATTTTTGAGTGGCATGTGATTACCTGAAAATGTGATGTACACCTGATAAAGAAATGGAGAAAAAGTAACTCAGATGATTAGGATTTTTTCCCCCCCTTGTTCGTCTGTTTTGCATTTGTTTTGCTTTGTTTTGGTCGGCAAAGTGTACCACCTGCTCGGTGCGGCGTTAATGGCCTTTTTTAATGCTCTCCTCAAAACTCATTTAAGGAACAATCCTTTCACTACTTCCTTAATTTCTGATGTAATTCCTCCCTCCCTCCTCCCCCGTAATTACTCTTTTCGTTCCGTTGTTTATCACACGGTGTACCTGCAATGGAAATATAAGACCTCGACTACACTTCCGCTGGACCAAGACGAAATTTAATTTGATGCGTTTGGCCGTCGGACGTAGTTGTCGCAGGGATGCAATTAAGACAATATTATCTGCTTTTTTTCTTTTTTTATTTTAGCCTTAGAGCCAGGACATGTGGGAGCTTTCTGATAAGGAGAGAAGAAATGCGGCGCACAGGGACGGCTGGCCAGTGTCTGAGCCCGTGACTTCAGTGGCTTCCAGAGCAATTAATGGTGTGGAGATTGCTGGATGGCCACACTAACAACGGATGCAGATGTGCTTATTGGCCAGCCAGGTAAGGAAACAGCCGTTTCCCACATGCTGCCCTCTCTTGTTAAAACACAAAACGGAAGTGCATGTGTGAGTCATATGCACTTGGCCTCCTATTTCCCACCATTGAGCTCCTAAAATGGGAACGATGGATCACCCTTATAGCCTCTCTTTTACTCTCTTGTACTACTCCTAGCAGAAATATACAGTAGTACATACATGTATGTAGCACATATTCTGCGCTGTAGTAACAATTCTTCCAGACTTGTGACTTGATGAAGAACCAGATTGCTAGATTGTTTTCGATAGCAAAACTAACGAGCAATCTGTCAAATATTTTCCAAAAAAAAAAAAAAATAATAATGAGAACGACATGTCCTGACAAGTAGATGAGAATTAGCTGTACAGGGAAAAAAAGAAACCCAGCTAATTCAAATGTATTGCAGAAGTGCACGGTTTGTTATGGTGGCTGCATCCTAATGGTTGAATTTCTGCTCATTATGACGAGTGAGGCAGATCCCAGCAAATCCCAAATGGGCCCTTTCATTTGTCAAACTCGAGCATCGTTACGCTCTTGTGATGCAAATTTGTCTCCCATTAAAATCTGTCTGTGGGAGTTGAAGAGGCTCAGTGAAAAACTTGCCACTACATGGAGGAGTGCACATACTTGTACATCAATATGTGTCTGTTAACTAGCATGTCCTCAAAGGATCTATAAGTTGCCATTTACAAAATCCTGAAATGATAGCGCTGCGAAGCTTTAAAAAAAAAAAAAAAACAGAAAGTTTTTCTGTGTACTATTTTTGGACCGTCTCGGGCAAAGCCAGGTTTTTGAACACAACCTGATATATGTTATGCTGTCAAAACGGTGGATGTCCTGGCGCAGGGAAATTAATGAAGCTGGCGATGGAGAATTAGCTCTCGCGTCAGGTTTGGTGCTGCAGAGTGCCAGAACGCAGGTGCACAGCTGGGGGGGACGGCGGGCCAATCCTATGCCTTCTGTGCCTAACATGGATAACTGCACTCCCTCGCTCTCCCCTTCCCTCTCACTCTCTATCACTCAAAACAAAGTGTTTCGAAAACTCTGACAGAGAGAATTATAAAGGAAAGAATATTAGAGGCCTATAGCCAGTCATAGCCTTATATCTTAAAATGTGTTAGGAGTTGGTGGTTTAAACTGATTCCTCAATAGTTCTCCAAATTCAGAGTACTATCACCCATTTTTTTAAAAATTGTTTAAATATTGATTTAAAGAGCGACAAAGGGCAAATTAAATAAAAAATAAGAAGAAATAACATCAACTGATATATAGGGAAGAATAAAAAAAGTGAATTAACAATACAGATTACACAAATATATTCGCGTAGAATTAAGGATAAAAGGCAAAAATAATTTAAAATATTTATATAATAGTAGGCAAATACGGTATATTATGGATTTACTGAACCTGAATTTAGTCTAGAGATATTCGGATGCATTAAGTCCCCACAAGTAAACATTTTTCAAACATAACACTTTTTTCCTAATGTGAATACGCTTACTTTCAAAAACCAGAGATGCCATTCAATGTTTTTGTCCTAAAAGCAGCAAAGTGAAATGAATTCATCATGACTCCAGACTTACATGTCTGGAGTAGAGTGTGCCAAAATCAGAGGCGTGTCTTAGCTACACGTGATTTTCTCCTTGAACTTTCACATTTTTCTGTCCAGCACCAAGGAAAACTTTATCACCCTGAAATTCACATACACTCGAATAAACATCTAATACGTGTCTAGTATGTTGGCAAGATATTGCTGCATGAGTAGTCCTAGTTGCAATTAGGACGTAAATCTATGCGAATTTGTCTAAATTTAACAACATGGCTTCTGTCCCTATAAAATAGCACTTGATCCAGCACAACATGTATTTTTCAAGTATTTAAGCAGGGGTTAAAAATACTGTTGAGAGTTGCTGCAAGTGGCAGAACAGGTCACAATATATATATATTTTATTCTTTATCTTATTATATATACACTATATGGCCAAAGGTTTGTAGACACTTGACCAACACACCCATATGTGATTGTTCCTTTTAAACTGTTGCCACAAAGTTTGAAACACACAGTAGTATACGATGTCTTGGTATGCTGTAGTATTACAATTTCCCTTCACTGGAACTAAGAGGCTTAAACCTGTTCCAGCATGATAATGCCCCTGTGCACAAAGCAAGCTCCATGAAAACATGATGTGCCAAGGTTGAAGTGGAAGAACTCCAGAGTCCTGACCTCAACCCTACTGAACACTTTTGGGATGAACTGGAACACCGACTGCACCCCAGGTCTCCTAGAAGAGTAGAGGTTAATGGAATGTTAATGTTAATGGGGTGTTCAACAAGCACATATGGGTGTGATGGTCAGATGCTCATAAACATTTGGCAATATAGTATATTATAATGTGGCTGCGAGATACTAATCGAGGTCAAACACAAACCATCCAATCATTCAAATCCAAACATACAGACAAAAACCTCTGGTCAAAACCAGAGGAAGCAAGGCTTGAAATAGAAACAGGAAACAGGCAGAACATGGGACTAGACTAGAAACATGGAAACTAGCACCTGGGCACTAGGAATATAGGAAAATGTTCTCATTGTCTAGGAAGCAGTATTAAATAAACAATATACAATGCCCTCCACTAATATTTTCACCCTTGGTAAATATGAGCAAAGAAGTCTGTGATAATTTGTCTTTTACCTTGTTTACCTTTTTCATGTTTTGTTTAAAAAAAAAACCCACAAAAATACTCTGCTCTCATGGATATCAAACAATTGCAAACAATACAGGTTTATCAAAAATAAAATCTTAAATATAGTTGTGCAACAATTACTGGCACCCCTATGAATTCATTTGAGAAAAAATATATTTGAAGTATATTCCCATTGATATTTTACATTTTTTAGTACACCTGGGTGACTAGGAACAGGATATTGTTGAACCATGACTTCCTGTTTCACAGGGGTATAAATATGAGGTAACTCATACGCCAAATTCCCTTAGTCATTCATAACAATGGGTAAGACCAAGGAATATAGCTGTGATGTGCAGCAAAAGGTTGTTGAGCTTCACAAAATGGGAAATGGTTATAAGGAAATAGCACAAGCATTGAAAATGCCCATTTCCACCATCAGGGCAATAATTAAGAAGTTCCAGTCAACTGGAAATGTCATGAATCAAACTGGAAGAGGACGTGTGTCTATATTGTCTCAACGCACTGTGAAGAGGATGGTTCGAGTGGCCAAAAAATCTCCAAGGATCACAGCTGGAGAATTGCAGAAGTTAGTTGCGTCTTGGGGTCAGAAAAATCTCCAAAACTACAATCCGAAGTCACCTACATCACCGCAAGTTGTGTGGCAGATTTTCAAGAAAAAAGCCTCTACTCTCATCCAAAAACATACCCGAGCATCTTCAGTTTGCCAGACACTACTGGAACTTCAAATGGGATCGGGTTCTATGGTCAGATGAAACCAAAATATGAATATGAATCAGATGAACACCAGAGGTGGTTTTGGAGCACACAGAGAGGTAGCCATATGGAAAAGTACCTCATGTCCACAGTTAAATATGGTACTGGCTCTTTAATGTTTTGGGGCTGTTTTTCTTCTAGAGGACCTGGACATTTTGTTAGGATACATGACATCATGGACTCTATCAAATATCAACAGATATTAAATAAAAACCTGGATCTTGGATCTTCCAGCGGGACAATGATCCAAAACATACATCAAAATCAACACAAACATGGTTTACTGACCACAAAATCAAGGTCCTCCCATGGCCATCCCAGTCCCCTGACTTGAAACCCATAGAAAACCTGTGGAGTAAACTGAAAAGGAGAGTCCACCAGCATGGACGTCAAAATGTGAAGGATCTGGAGAGATTCTGTATGGAGGAACGGTCTCAGAACCCTTGCCATGTATTCTCCAACCTCATCAGGTGTTATAGGAGAAGACTCAGCGCTGTTATCTTGGCAAAGGGAGGTAGCACAAAGTATTGACTAAAAGTCGGCCAATAATTGTTGTACAACAATATTTAACAAAGATTTATTTTTTATAAACTTGTGTTTTGTTTGGAATTGTTTGATATCCATGTGAATTGTTTTGAACAAAAGAAAAGGCCATTTTTCACAGCTTTCTTGTCTCATATTTACCAAGGGTGTTAATATTAGTGGAGGGCACTCTAACTATAGCATTGAGTTCCATCATGAGTATGTGTGCAAACAGGTTAAGCGTTACACATTACAACAACATGTAATGTAACATTTCAGACACTAATACAGTCTTGACAGCAGAACAATTGTGGTTGGACATAAACCAAGTGTTTGTTGACAGAAGTGCTTCAATACTGACACTTCATTTATAGCACCAGCCTCTAATTACAGAAACCAATGCACACTCTTGACATTATTAACGTAGTGTAATATTGGTTGCTTGCCTGGAGGACTTTTTACATCTTATTAATGCATTTCATTGTCTGAATATACAACAATGCTCTCTGAATTACACTCCTGTCACAGGTAGGGGTGTGGCTTAGAGAATTAATGACTGTGGCATGTCTTAATAAATGCTGATAAATGCTGATTATTTATTCAAATACAGGTTAAGAGGCTTCGGTTAATGTTGGTCTTTTTTTTTCCCTCTTTTTTTGTTTCACTGAGCCTGTGCCCACTGTAGCCTCCGATTCCTATTCTTGGCTGCTTTTCTGCTCACCATGGATTAAAGAGTGATTATATGAGTTACCATAGCCTTCTTTCCAGCTTGAACCAGTCTGACCATTCTACTAAGACCTCTCTCATCACCAGGCAGAACTGACCTACCATTATTCCAATTAAAGTGGCTGATGAGTATATATAGTTATAGTTGAGGTATATACTGTACAGTTATATAGTTCTTGCTGGTTGGTTGGAAAGTCAATTGACTTTATGTTAGTGCCATTGAAAGTGTGCTCTCTTCGATGGTGACCTGATTAAGAAAAAAGATATGTAATTAGTATTTTTACATGATTGTAAATGATTGAGTCCAATTGCTAGTCCAAATGGAGGTCAACCGGATATTCATCAATGATTCCAGTTCCCTGTGAGCTTTACAATTTCAAGTAATGGAATTGAAGGTCATCGTGTTGGCGGGAGCTGAGGAGACATTGTAAATGTACCTCTCACATTTTATGAAACTGAAAGAGGCAATAGAGAAAAGGCATCGCTGCCTGCCACCTTTCTCTTTTAAACTGTAAGTCAGCAAGATGGAACTGTCTATTATGGACATGATGTAGGCAGCTTGACTGTGCTAATCCAAAAAACTCCTGCCAATCATTTTCTTAAGGGTGCAATTAAAATGAATCATTGTTAATTATTATTTTTAAAATAATCAAATAAATAATCAAATAAATAAATGCATACACAAGCAAAGAAATAAACAAATAAATGCAAAAATAATGATGATGACGATAATAATAATAATAATAATAATAATAATAATTATTATTATTATTATATATTTTTATTATTATTACTATTATTGAAAATAAAAAAATATTGTTGTCGTTGTTGCTGCTATTGTTAATGTTTACTACTACTACTACTACTACTACTACTACTACTACTACTAATAATAATAATAATATCAATATTAAATTCATTTATAACAAACATGTTGGAATTACAAAAACAATAATTCCAATATGTTTGTTGGCTGTATGGTTTTTGTCCACCCCCCCCCCCTCCCCATTTTTTTCTGATATACCCTTGTTATAAAGTGGGTAGTGTAGCAACATTATTTACTTAATTTCGAGTGTATTTTAAAGTAGCCATTCTCATCACTACTAATTAACTATTAAATAAAGGCAACTCATATGATTCACATTCCACAAGCCATTTGAAGAAAGTCAACCGCCCATGTTTTGCACTTTATGTGACTTCCTCACTCCACACCCCCACCCCCACCCCTCCTCCTTATAAAACTACTAACATCCACCTTTAAGCAAAAGAAAAAAAACCCTCACAATTAACAGGAGCCTTCATTACACTTCTATCTTGCCAATGCAAATCCAGATCGAAGAGGAGCAGGGGTAGGATGCGCCGGCTCGGGAGGAGAAAGCCGACTCGCTTCTGTTTGTCGAATTAATCGCTTCCTAAATGGCTCGGGGCCAGGCAAAAGTTAACATTTGCAGTTTCAAAGGTTTTCAGCGCCTGCAATGAGCCATGAAATTACTGCATGCCGGGCGAGAAGCGGCAGCTGATGAAAAGCCCAAGGAGCAGGTCCCACAGGCGGCTGGGAAAAGCAGGACCTCCCTCCGCACCGCACAGCGGTAGAGGAGGAAGAGAAGGAAGGAGGGGGGGAAGAAGAGGAAGAGGAGGGTTCGAGAGCAGAGGCCATGGACTTCATGAGTAAACTTCATTGCTCTTACAGCTGACTGAGTCTCACATGGCCAGAGGCTAAGAATAGTTCAGACCAGGGTGAAAGCTCTGTTTTGGGGTTATAGCTTTTCTAAGGAATCCAGCAAATAATTATTTGCTAATAATTCAATGTATTGGATGAAATACAGTGAATGAAACATAAACTCATGAAGAAAAAGAAACTTTAGTGAAGATTCTGGTTCTGACAGATGACACTTGCTGTTTTTCTGTGCCCATGTAGCCTCCGATTTCTCTTCTTACCTGATAGGAGTGGAACCTGATGTGATCTTCTGCTGTTGCAGCTCATCTACCTCACGGTTTGTGCATTCCGAGATGCTCTTCTGCTCACCACGGTTGTAAAGAGTGATTATTTGAGTTAATGTAGGATTCTCATCAGCTTGAACCAGTCTAGCCATTCTCCTCTAGCCATTCTCATCAACAAAGCGTATCCATCATCAGAATTGTTGCTCACTGGATGTTTTTCTGTTTTTCGCACCATCGTGTGTAAACTCTTTAGCTTGTCGTGCGCTAAAATCCCAGGAGATTTGCCATTTTCCCAGGAAATATTCAAAGCAGCGTGGTCTGGCACCAACAACCAAGCTACAGTCAAAATTACTGAGATCACATTTTTCCCATTTTTCCATTTTTCTCCATTCTGATGTACCTGAAGCTCTTGACGTGTATTTGCATCTGTAGCTGAGTTTATTTTTTACATGTTAATAGGACACATTAATTGAATATTAATGGAACGACCCCAAGCAGTGCAGCCTGGAGATTGCTGAGGACGGTACTGCTTGAAGTACCATGAAATGCTTTTTGATCTCAATTCCACATGGACATTTTTGCAGTGGTCGCTGGGACTTTGGTTGCTACTATGGCCTTAGGACTGCAATTACCACGTACAATTTTGCACTCAAGTCTCCTTTAGTGAACAGTGGACTAGTTCAACAAAACAGACTTCATGTAAAAACCATTATGAACTTTCTTTTACTTTCACACTATCCATTATAACCCTGATGAGGACGGGTTCGTTTCTGAGTCTGGTTCCTCTCAAGGTTTCTTCCTCATATCATCTCTATTGAGTTTTTCCTCGCCACCATCACCAAAGGCTTGCTCAATAGGGATAAATTCACACACTTAAAAAATGCATCCTGTATTTATATATTTCTGTAAAACTGCTTTGAGACAATGTCCACTGTTAAAAGCGCTATACAAATAAAATTGAATTGAATCGAATTGAATTATTCACATGAGCTCTCTTTCGTATTCATTAGAATAAAGAATGTGCCAGAAAAAAAACTATTACCCAGAATCCATCCCTATATAATCTCTAAGCCAAAATCAGCCTTCATGTATGAAATGCATGAATCAGGACTAGACAGATTTCTCAATGTCTCATGCATAAATATTCTGACTCAAACTGGATCATGGTGAAAAGCCTACCAAGAGAACCTTGTTTACCATTTAGTTTGTGTTTTAGAGATGATGCATGCCTTTAAAGTGTGACTAGTGAAACTCCTTTTCTAAATCAGAGGATGATAATCTATAAAAATAAATATATAAATAAATAAATAAGTTTTTTTTTTTTCTGGTTGTTTGATTTTATTCCAGTAATTAATATTGTATCTGGGTCTATACTGATTTAAAAAAAAAAAAAAAAAAACATTTCAGAATTCTGCCCAAATAAGTCTTCCAAGCCGTTACAGCTGGATCTGCATAAAGTGATTCTTGCGAATTGAACCCAGAAGAATAATTCCACAGAGATTAGCCTCAAACGAGAAGCAACCAAAGTCTCTATCATGTTATCCTTCATGAAGCCGATCACATTGGCATAAAACTGGAATGACATCACATGGCTTATCAAAATTTTACGAGGATGTTTTTTTCATAAATTATTTCCCTTTAAAACTTTTTTTTTTTCCCCCTGCGTTTGATTTCTCATTCCTCTGTACTTTGGCAATGCACCTTAGAGATTAGCGCTCTCGTCAAAGCCCCAGACTCCTACTGAGCGCGTGCGGAAGCGTTCTGGCTCGGCCTCGCTGATCAATCTGAGCTGTAGGTGGGAAATGAACATCACGGAGACACTGACCCGTATTTCAGAGACACTCTGTCATTCAGTAACTTTGAACTATGTCTTTCTGAACTGTTAATGAACAATTATTGCTTATACTATGAGACAGACCGGGTGGCGTAGGCCGCTTTGTTGGCTGTGCTCTTAAACTGACCTTTTACTGAAGAATCGTTCTGTTAAACTATGACGTTCTACAGATTTACAATATATACATTCATATAAGTGTATATGGCATATATATTGTGTATACACCGATCGGCCGTAGCATTAAAACCACTAACAGATGACGTGAACAACGCTGATTAATTTGTGACAATGGCATATATCAATGGGTGGGATATATGTGAACAGTCACTTCTTGAAGGTGATGTGTTGGAAGCAGGAAAAATGGGTAAGAGTAAGGATCTGAGCAATTCTGACAAGGCCCAAACTGTGATGGCTAGACGACTGGGTCAGAGCATCTCCAAAATGGCAGGTCTTGTGGGGTGATCCTGGTATGCAGTGGTTAGTACCTACCAAAATTGGTCCATTTAAGGAGATCCGGTGAACCGGTGACAGGCTCCTGGGTGCCCAAGGCTCATTGATGCGCATGGGGAGGGAAGGCTCAGGGAAGTTGCTGAAAAAGTTAATTCTGGCTATGATAGAAAGGTGTCACATGATTTATTTGTTTCTACACGATTAATTTATTTTCGCATGTGATATTTTTACATATGATTAATTTTTCCACATGAGGTTTTTACACATTTATTTTCATGCATGATTTTTCATGATTCCGTTGCGTTATGTGATATTTTAAAACATGATCCATTTATTTATACAACCCCAATTCCAAAAAAGTTGGGACACTGGGTAAAATGTAAATAAAAACAGAACGCAATCATTTGCAAATCTCACAAACCCATATGTTATTCACAATAGAACATAGAAATCATAGCAAATTATTTAAACTGAGGAAATTGACCATTTTATGAAAAAAATAAGGTCATTTTTAATATGATGGCCGCAATACGTCTCAAAAAAGTTGGGACGGGGCAACAAAAGGCTGGAAAAGTAAGTGTTAGTGAAAAGAAACAACTGGAGGAAGATTTTGCAACTAATTATGTTCATTGGCAACCGGTCAGTAACATGATTGGGTATAAAAAGAGTATCTTATACTAATAATAACATATGGGTTTATGAGATTTGCAAATCGTTGCATTCTGTTTTTATTTTACACAGCGCCCCAATTTTTTGGGAATTGGGGTTGTAAATTTTTTTTTTTACACATTTCTTTTTTCTTTCAAAACAAATAACAGATTATTTTACACATGGTTAATTTATATACACACGTGATTATTTATACACAGAATAATGTTTTTGTTATTTTGAAGATTTTTACACATGATTCATTTCTTATCATGTGATTTATTTATTGATTTATTTCACACAGGATTCAACTGTTGTGTTTTTTACGTGTGAAACTCTTTAAATGTCATTTATTTTCATATCTATGCTTATTTCTTACATTATTCATGTCACGTGTTTACTTCAGTTCATGTGAAATTTCAGGGTATCACATATCGAAATGCACGCTCACATATTTTTCACATGTAATCACGTATGAAAAAACACACAACATGCGATCATATGTGAAATGTACGTGATTTCTCCCATACGGGTAACGCTCTGTAAAATAATTAGCCATTAAAAAAAAGAATATATTCATAATTTTGGCCAGAAACGGCCTAAAAATCTATTATTTGCTTTTGAAATCTATTGTTGCCATCCTTAATTATTACTTCCCTACTCAAGACACCACCTATTACTGCTAATAGAGGCTGAACACATGTTTATCGTGCTGTTAACATATTAATGACATTTAAATATGTTATGCCTGAAACATAAATCGTTAATACGCCATTGTTAGCCCAGATTCGGAATGGCATGTTTATAGACGAGCACTTAATTAATTAAAGAATGCATTAGGATTTAATGTGAATTGTTAACTTTCCTAGCACCCTCATTAATATGAGCCCTGTGGGCATTGCAGTGCTATAATTCCAGCAGGCTGCTCTCTCTCTCTCTCTCTCTCTCTCTCTCTCTCTCTCTCTCTCTTTCTAGCTATTTCATGCTGTTTTAGATTGATGGATGACAAAGTAATTAATCACTGGGAGAAATGAAGTAGCTCGCTGGCCTGACTGTGAGTAGCAGAAGAACCTGCAATCATTCTCTCAGGTTTGATTCCATATCTATACTGAATGTGTGGCGATCTGGGAAAACCCATCGGATATCGCTGTGGACAAATTTTGGAAAACAAACAAACAAAAAAGATAAAAACATATTTTACCAAAACAAAGTGGACATTTTTATTGTTTAAATTTTAAGTAAGTGTAAGGGTTTTTTGTTGTTATTGTTGTTGTTGTTGTTGTTGTTGTTGTTGTTGTTTTTAGGTTACTTCCTCACCTTTCTTTGGCTTTCTGCATGCAAACATCACATTGTATAAAGAACCAGTTTAATTAACATATAAAAAAAATATCTTGAGCTTCACCCAAGTTGTTGGATAGTTACAGTACATGCCAGAGTGAAATGGACATAAACATGGGCATATCAGATCAGTTTTTAATCATATACAGACTCACAAAATGTCTGCAGTACTCCAGCACTGTCACATCATCATCAAAACAGAGAAGAGAGAATACAAAAACAGATCATTATTACAAATAAATTCAGTCAATAAAACAGAACTGTCTGACGTAATCAGTGATAACCCCTGTAATGCATTCAAGTTCATCCGTAATGTTGTTTTTCCATGGAGTAGATTAAGCTATAAATCTTCAATAACCACTTTAGCATGGTCAAGGTCACAGTTTTTCCCCGTCTTATCCCTGGAAACAATGGACACAAGTTGGGAATACCAGCTCTAGATGGAATGCCAGTCCATTGCAGGTCTCCATATACACATGCATTCAGACACTCATTAACACCTAGGGGCAAATTAGTGTAGTCAATCCACCTACGAACCCTGTTTTAGAAGGTGGGAGAAAATGGGGCAATCTGGAGGAAATCCACGTGGACACAGAAACTCCATATCAATAATGTCACAAGAAGCTAGACAGCTTAGCAACAATCTGATAACTAAAAGAGCACTGGCTGTTCAGAGTCAATCTCGTGGCATTGGTACAGAAGAATCACAACCAAGATGCATTGTTACAGTTGCACGTTTGCTCTTTTTATTGGCAACTCATACTTGTGGCACAGCAGGTATGCCACAGTACTGGCAACTAAAGGAAAAATGACCGGGGGTCACAACTGACAACACAAAAGCAAAACAGAATGCAACAAATAAAGACAAAACCCAATTGTACCCTAACACAAAATGTTGAACAGAACAATCAACCATTCAAACATTAAAGCAACAATGATACCGCAAATTAACGCTCACTTGCTGATGTGCAGTGGCGTTACACTATAAGTGAAACAAGTTGTAGAAAAATTGTAGAAAGACTATAACTTTCACATGCTTGCTAATTTGTAACAATTCAAATGACTCAGATTAATGTTGGGGGTAGAGTTAGCTATCAAAATCCATCCACGTCGATATCATTTATTCAAATTCACACAAATTGGTCATGAACTGATTGGACCCCTAACTAGGTCCAGTCTAGACTGTCAAATCCCAGTTCAACCCTTATACCCTTATGCACTTCAATTTATTGAAGAATACTGCAAATGATATTTCCTACATGAAATAAGACTTGTGTAATATAAAAGTGTAGCAAGGTGAAATAAAAATGATATATAAGGCAAAAAAGAAGACTATAAGCATAAAAACAAAAAGGTGATTTGAAACCCTGTGTCCCTGTCAGAAGCATATGAAGGGGTTTTCAGTGGCAACATCAACTCAATCAATCTCTTTCACTTTAGCAAATAAATAAATAAATAAATAAAACAACCACAAACGTGGAACCCTGGAGTCAAGCTGGGTAAGGCAAACAATCCGTGAAAATGTCATATCATAATGACACACTTTTGTGGATTAAAAAAAAAGAGCTGTGCCTGGGCCGGACATGGCACATGCTTTCCAGGAAGAACAATGCCTGAGGGCAAAGCACCCCCCCACCGCCAAACAGTTATGACGGGAAAACAGCCCTGACCAAAGCTGCTCCACTGCTGGTCCCTAATTACCAGCGCCTCTCCAGAACATTCTGTGCCCTCTCCATCTGTCTCATCAGTGACAAGAAAGGAGGCTTCAGTCACCTCGTTGAGCGGGTAACAAATGGGGGGCCAGAACCTGGCCACACCAGAGGTGGAGCCACAGCAGGGAGCCTCCATTACCCAGCATGCACCAGCAGTTTTGGCACAGCTTATTCGCCAATAAAAGTCATTGGGAAAGTGAGAATGGACACAACAACACATCAGTATTGTGACCTCTTACTTACGCATATGGATGGAATTTGCGTAAAACAATGCATGTCTCAGTCACGTACATAGGATTATATCCTTGGTCCTTAGTCCAGGACTGCAGTCTGTCAGTTTGATGTAAACACCAAATAGCACGTTGAAATGTATGTTTTGGGCTGAAAATACACTCTAAAAAATGATGAAGCGCCATTTGAGGCCAATATTAAACATCTACATAAATATGGCAGTTAATTAATTATCTTTTTCTTCTAAGGGCACAGCTACTAAATCAAAGACATTGTTTATCTCAAGGATCAAATTTTTAATGGATAATATTACGAATAAAGTGAGCTTTAAGCATAGCAAAAGAGTGCTTGGTCAGCTTATCCTTCAATCTGTTTTCTTCAGGGGACAGCATGTTGATTTAAAAGCATTGCCAATACTTTATTAACTCAACAACTCAAAATATCTTATAAAAAGTGTGATGAAAGACATTTCTATTTTATGACATTGTTTTAATATCTTACAGCTTCATTAAATCGGGTGCGCAATTAACCATTGGTGCAAGACATAATGCACAATTAAAGGATGTGCTGGATCAAGTGGCATTTTATAAGCTGAGGGTGGGATCCATATTGTTAAATGACACTTAACCATGTGCGTAACCTGTTTCCGAATACCAGGAACTTCCCCAACATGAATGTTTAACTTTTTTTGCAATTAAGTTACCAACTCTGAATATGAGCCTTAGAGAAATGGGTTCATCAAGGGTTCTCCACAATCCTTTTTGCTTTTCTCAAGTACAGAATCACTAAAAAGGCTCAAAACTAGATGTGGGGATAATCTGAGATAAGACACCTTTATCCCACGATAAACTCCAAACGTCATTCCTACTCTTTTCTGAAATCCCTCCAAAAATCATGTGTTGCTGAACATCTCACAATATCTCAAATGTTTAAGCACTAAAAATCTGCACAAACCCAAGCTTCTGAATGGATGCCATCAAATGCTACATCTTTTACTCAAGACTTCGTACTAAAGCCAATATCTACAGCTTTTCAGATTTCTATGATTTTTTCCATGAAGTTTCCACCAGATGGTCTATCCAGATGGTTTTTGAACCATACGCTCCAGCATTTTAACTTTCCTTATATGACTTTCTTTGATACTTTTCTTTTTGATGGCAGTTTCCCTAAAAAAATGACATGTGTCATTCAGTATTTTACACACCAAGTATCCTTTTCTTTACCATTCCTTTTGGTCCAGAAGGTCAAAGACTGTCCAGTAAAATCGCAAGTTTCATGGAGGACATGGCTGAGTGTCTTCAGGAAGGTTTGCTAAGTTCTGACAAGCTTGTGTTAATGCACAATGAAACTTTTCTGCAGAATGTGTGATCAAGAGAGGGAGAGAGAGAGAGCGAGAGAGAGAGAGGGAGAGAGGAAAAGGGCAGGCCATTCTCCAGTGACTGTGTTCATCTCTCTCTGATCCAGCCTCGATTCTAAGCCCTCATCTCCCAGTCTACTATCTTTCTCTCTCTTCCTTTCTGTCTCTCTCCAAACACTTGATCTTCTGGATGTCAAAATCGCCTTACAAAAGATGAAGGAAAGTAGCTGTTTGTGGGGAAAACTTTCAGATTTGTGAGAGAGGGTTTTTTTTTTTTTTTTAAGAAGTAACTGAATGGTTGCTGAGGTTTTCTACCACTTGAAATCCAGGAAAGTCATTAAAAAAAACCTTCTGTTTTTTTTTTTAACAATTTCACAAAGAAATTCCTTATTAATGGTGTATGTCATGTGGGGTTTGGAAATAGTGTCAATTAGAAGATTTTTACTATATTAGATTTAGTACATAGTAATTGGCAAGTAATAATAAGTAATAATGCTCAATCAATATACTCTTATAAAAAAAAATCTATCTAGCATCTAGCCTAGCGTGTATTCATTATTCATATCAAGCTGCAAACGATGATATATAACGGTGCAATAATAATAATAATAATAATAATAATAATAATAATAATAATAATAATAATAATAATAACCTAATCTCACATGAAGTTTTACATCAGAATCATACATTCTTGAATCAGATTGGTCAGAAGGCATTGATTATTTATTTGAGAGGACTTGCTCTGGTTTCTCAGGAACTTGGCAAACAACATTTTTTTCTGTCAAGGAAATGATCGCTTTTAGCTACTATAGCATAAGTGATCAAATGAACAAGCTTGTTTGTATGGCCATTTTACAACATGAAACGGAACTATGAATAGCTACAAGAATGGAAATTATAATTGTTGACGGATCGGAAAATGATTAACTCTGGGGTTATAACAGTAACTCGATGTCAGTGAGTATTTTCCTATAACAGCGTATCCTGTCAGGTTCTATATTTTTTACTTAATACAATAAATTCCTGCACTTGATTTGTTCATCTTAACCAATCGTAAATTGCACAAATTCTTGCAACTTTGCATTTTTTTTTTAAATATATGCAAATTTGACTGGACACCTTAACAAGGAAGATATTCTAACCAATTGAATGAACATGAATTTCCAATAATAGGACCAAATTGATGAATCTGAAAACACAGAGAGGCCATGGATCCAGCTCTGATTATTAGATTGGGTTTGACTATACTGCTCCTCTCTACTTAGGCTGACATTTCCAGTGTTTTTGTCTCAAACGAAGGAACCAAACTCCGGAGTCACTTCCACCGAGAAGAGCTTTTGCCTGTGTTAAATGAGATCCCAAAGGGAGTGCAGGGCGACAGCAGGGGAGGGGAGGGAAAGGCATTATCTCCCTCGCTAATGAACGATTGTCTAATTTCCATCAAAAGCAGTCCGAAGGCCTAGGCTGCCTCGGCACTATCTCTCTATAAACACTGTCACGATAAAGGAATGTTAAAAGAAAGAGGGGGAGGGACGAGCGCGAGAGGGAGCTGAGAGCTGTCAAGAGGGGCACCGTGGTCAGAGAGCGAGAGAGCTGGAGGAGGTGGAGGGGAGAAAAGTTCTCTTTCCATCCCTCGTTATCTTCCATTTCCTCAGCTCGTCCTGGCTACATGAATAATCTGAAAGTACAGACAATCGCACACCGGTGCGGGAGATAAAATGCGGGTGACATAATATCAACTTCCTTCCAAGCCCCTTCCAAAGCGGTTATTAGAATATCCGCACAGGCAGTAATTAATTTCAGCTTTAATTACTCATGCTGCTCGTGCCGATTAGATCGCGGGTCTTAGATGGGTTATTAAAACAGCTGTGAACTGTGCTGCGTGTAAATTTCAGGGAAAAAAAAACGTGTGTATTAATTTTCTCAGCTCCCTCTTAACCTGCTTGACGAATGTTGCGATTACATTTAGCGCTCTGAAGACACTGTGTAATATGGCTGCGGGCGGAGAAGACGGCAGCGATATCATCGGGCTCAGTGGTTGATATTCCGGGTTTTGTTTCTTGAAGGTCAGTAAGAGTTTGGAATTAATATGGCTTTGTGATATCGAGGGAGCACAGCATTAGCAGCACTTGATCAGGGGATTTCTGTGGCTCTAAATCAGTTCGAGGAGGAAACTGATAAAACGGGGTGCACTTTGTGACCTCCCCAGTGCAAAGTCAAACTTCTAATTCCACAATTTGGAATTAGCCTCCAAAATGTAACCATCATGTGGAGTCAGTAGATAAAATAATCCAGTATAATTACTTTTTTTGAATTTTTTTTTTTTACTGTCACGATTGAATTCTACGCAAGTCATCTGTAGTTAAAAACAGTAATGATCTCTGAGTGAAAGCCATTCTGCAACAGAAACTGGGATCCACAAACTGTTACTGTGATTATGCACAAAGTGTTTGCAACATATTAAATCAATATTTATTCTGGGAAAGTTACTCGTATTCAGAGTCAGGTTATGCACGGGCATGCTTTTCTGGACGTCACATTCAGATCATGCAAATCACCTGCATGTAGTTCATCACCTCCAAGCATGCCAATTTGTTTTTGAGTAGATCTATTGGACATAGCATCTGAATTCTGAGAAGCATCCAGGTCACCACCTTTAAACACAAGGACTTACCTTTAAGCCTGAAAACAATCAGGGGATAGAAAATGCGGACTAAAGAAGTAGATCGCGACGTAAACACGAGATACAACTGAAAAAATTAAACAAATTCAAATAAACAAGCAATGTCTCTAAAAGATTAAGATGCCATACTCTCCAGCATAAAAAAAAAATCTCTGGACTTTGAAGGGGCAATAGAATTCAATTATTCATAGTGTCATATTTACTGTATGTACACTACCGGTCAAAAGTTTGGAGACACTCGACTGAAATGTTTCTCATGATCTTAAAAACCTTTTGATAAAAATTTGAAGGTGTATGATTAAATGTTTGAAATCGGTGTTGTAGACAAAAAATATAATCATGCCAACATCTTCATTTCTTTCATTAGACAACTAACATTTTATTTACACAAAATTATTTTTTTTTAAATGGATGACTTGGAGCGAAATATTCGGAAAAGCAGCTGATAAGAGTCCAGCGTCGGTGTGAACTCCTTTAATACTGTTTAAAAAGCATCTCAGGGAAATTCCTCAAGAAATTGGTCGAGAAAACGCCAAGAATACATTTCTGGAAACTCTAGGCGAAAAGGGTGTCTACTTTCAAGATGCTAAAATACTAAATTATTTTGATTTATTTTGGATTTTTTTTTTATCAAAACATAATTCCCATAGTTCCATTTGTGTTACTTCAGAGTTTTTATGACTTTATTATTATTCTAAAATGTGGAGGGGAAATAATAAAAATAAAGAATGAGTGTTTCTAAACTTTTGACTGGTCATGTGAATGAAGTTGGCTATTCTTGAACATTTCTGAAATTTTTGATAAAACCTGGATGACTTCAAGGTCTCTTTATCTTTCTTTGACTCGGCAGATCCAATGGCAAGCCAGATAGGGCTCAGATTGCTCACTGTGCATTAATACAAAGCTCTGTTTGCTTTAAATTCCACAAAGCACATGACAGCCAAGTCTAATAAAATCGCTTTGCATTTCTTTCCTCATCAATCAAAAGCCCACCTTTTTTCCCCCCACTTCATACACTGTATGCAAATAATTCCCCAGAGTGCTCTTCTCTGTATGAATGAATGGTTGGGATATTTGCTGTAGGATTGCAGAGTTGGCTGTAAAATAAATAAATGAATAAATAAATAAATAATAAATAAAAAAACCCTGTTTATATGATGTCCATTGTGATCTCTACATATTATTCATTTTTTTATTTAAAGAAAACAACAACAACAACAACAACAAAAAACACTCAACTAGTTGTCGTTTCCATAGTTAAAGTGAAACACTGATTCAGGACAGCATTATTATGTATTTACATTTTTTTAAATTATTGCAGTTCAATTCTAATAAACAACAGAAATGAAGGCTTCAAACCGCAATGACATTTTCAGCTTCATCGCACTTTTAGATGACATTTTTTTGTAATGACAAAAATTAATAAATTGGGGGCAAGAAATGTGCAAATTAATAAGTCTAATTAAGAAAGTACCAAATCTTAAAATGCACACACGTGGACGAGCTGGTGGCTCAGCTGAAAGTTCTGAAACTGAGAGTGCGCAGCATGGAAGCTCATGTCCATCAGCAGAGTCCTCCTTATACTTCTTATACATATAAATAAAGGATAATATGTCTACAACAGTTTCTGGGAGGTTTTGTTTTTCAATTTCAGTGTCAGTAGCTTCTGACCCTGTAAGCTGGCATACACCACTCTAACTAGCTGAATGAGATCGGATAATGAAGTGCAACCCGCAGTACAGGAAGTGCTCAATCACACAACAAGGATCATGATGGAATTCACTTTGGCACAATGCAAGGATTTTATTTTATTAAAATTTTTATTAAGTTTTAAAGGACAACAACAACAACAACAACAAAAACTGCAGGAGGAATTCCTTCTGGGTGGGCAAAAGAAAGAAAATATGGAAAATCGAGTCTGTTTGCCGTGTTTGGCCTAAGGAAGGTGAGGACAGATCTAACAGTCCAATCTAAACCACTCCTGCCACACATTCAGAACAGTGACAGAGGAAGATGTTGAAGATAAGCCTCAGTAATGAAAGTGGATGCCAAAGGAGGAAGACGGTTTATAACAAAGAGGATGTCAGCGGGGGAAGATGTTTAAAAGAAGTTCAAGAAGGGAGATAAAGTCTCGGAACGATGCTATCTGCCGGATTGAAGAAAGCACTCAGGCGAGTCAAGATCACTTCCAATCACTTAATCGGTGTGGCTCCACCCAAACCCATCCCTGCTTTATGTCATATACTATTTCCCCACTTGAAACACTCCATCGGTTCATTTTATGTGTGGGAATGAGAGCCGGGGGTGCTGGAGCATAATGGTTAATAGTTCGGATACTGATAATGCTTAAATCAGAAGACAGGTTGCAAGCTTTTATCAAAGTGCCAACTCAAGCAAGCTTATCAAGATTCAATTAAAACATTAATTGACCTTTTATTTCTGTAACAGTTATGCTGTATTCACTCAGACCTCACCACCTACCACTGGGGAATTATTTACCACATGCATTAGAGAGATATGGGATGTTTATGTTGTCTTGGTTGAGGTTATCAAGGGGTCTCGCCAACTTAATCCCATCTTAAAAGGGACGTTTCTAAATGTTACATTTGTGTACTTGCATTATGATTAATCAGTGGTGGGGGTAGAACAAGCGAAGATGTGTACCAGGCCCAACTACATGGTAACTACAGTCCGCTCTGTAACTATTGGAATGCCGAGGCCAATTCATCTGATTGTGTTATACATCAAAGACATTTGTGTTTGAGATCAAAAGATGGGTATGAGATGAGAATTTAGGATTTCAGCTTTTATTTCCTGAGATTTACATCTAGATGTGTTAAACAACATAAGACATAGTACTTTTTGTATCAAACCACACAATTTTACATGAGCAAAAGTATAGGAACAGATAAGTCTTGAGGTAAATTAAAATAAACAACACATAATATTTGGTTGCATATCCTTTGCTTGCAATAACTGCATCAAATCTGACTGCACCAAGACTCATTGACTTACTTGGCCAGTCTAAAACCTCCTACTTTTTCCCCTGATGTAGTCCTTTGTTGAGTTGGTAGTGTGTTCTGGATGATTGTCTTGCTGCATGATAAAGTTCCTCCTGATTAATTCGGATGCATTTCTCTGTAAACAACATGGTAGACAACATGTTCTTGTAAACTTCTGAATTCATTCTGAATTACATCATCAATAAGGATTAGTGAACCTGTTCCAGAAGGAGCCAAGAAAGCCCAAGCTATGACACTACCTCCACCATGTTTGATTGATGAGATTCTATGTTTTGGATCATGAGCAGATCCTTTCTTTCATGACTCTTTGGTCTTTCCATCACTTTGGTAGAGGTTCATCTTGGTTCCAGAACTTTTATGGCTCATCTCTGTATTTCTTTGAGAATTCCAATCTGGCGTCTTACTGCTCATGTGGCGTTGCATCTTGTGGTATGCCTTCTATATTTCTGCACATCTCACTCACTGCCCTGTGAAGGTTGTTGTTGACACCACTAACTGTAGTTTTTGGGTTGTTCCTCACAACTCCCACAATGTTTCTGTCATCATCTGCTGTTGTTTTCCTTGGCCGACGTGTTTCATGTCTGGTTGTTAGTACACCAGTGGTTTCTTTCTTTTTCAGGACATTCCAAATTGTTGTATTGGCTATGCCCAATGCTTGTGCAATGGCTCTGATAGATTTTCCCTCTTTTCTCTGGGTGGCTGTGGCTCAGGTGGTAGAGCGGGTTGTCCCCTAATCATAGGTTCAATTCCCGTCCCACATGACTCCACATACCGAAGTTTCCCTCCCGATGGCAAGTTAGTGCCTTGCATGGCAGCTCTGCTACCATTGGTGTGTGAGTGAGTGTGTGAATGGGTGAATGAGACACAGTGTAAAGCGCTTTGGATAAAAGCGCTATATAAATGCAGACCATTCTCAGCTTCAAAATGGCTTGCTTTTCTCCCTTAGACAGCTCTCTGGTCTTCATGTTGGTTTATCCTTTTTAACGACAAATGCAATCTTCACAGGTGAAACCCAGGGCTCAAACCAAGAGTAGTCATTCAGAGCTTGTAATGCTTTAAATAGTCAATCTCACAGGGCACACTTGGGCAGCAAGAAACACCTATCAGTCACATGCTCCAATAGTCTTGATCCCTTGAAAAATGGGAAGGTTCAAACAAAAGGGTGCCATGTTCTAAGATGTTTAACACATCTAGATGTGATCATTCTGATCTGTCGTCTCATATTCATCTTTTGATCTCAAACCCAACTGTCTTCATTGTATAGTGAAAAAAAATAGAATTGACCTTGCTGTTCCAATACTTTCTGTATAAGTCTACCAGATTCTCTACATAAATCTAACTCATTTATGTTATGGTGTGGCTCAGTGGGTAAGGCTTTGGGCTACTGAAGTTTGTGAAGGTTGTGAATTCGAAATTGCCAAACTGTCATTGTTGGATGGTACAATTTGATACATCTTACCAATTAAGACAGTGTAGATTTTTCTCCTCCCATCCAATCCAGGCAATATGATGCAAGCATACGTTAACAGGAATCCACACATGGACTATTAAAATGAACGTTGGAATAATTTGTTGTTCCTCTGAGAAATGTGAAGCAGCCAATGATGTCTTTTCTAAATACTGCTCATGCTGCATCACATGGCAACGTAAGGGCCTGTTCACACCGGTCTGTTTTTCGCCGCGTTTTTTTGTGTTCACACCCAGGCGTTAAACGCGGGCGACGCGCAGAATGAAAGTACAAATTCACTCCCTGACAGTAGCTGGCGCTTATTGAAAAGCAGAAATACCCCGGAACACAAGGTGGCGCTGCACAACTTTCCATTTCTGACACCTGCTAATCCCTGAGAAGAAGAAGAGAGCCAGTATTTATGTCTTTGCAAAAAGCCATTCACACACTTTTAGCGAACTGGCTAAAGCACGTACGCACTTTTTTACGAAATGTAAGGTGATTTGGCAACTGCAACAAATACTTATTTAAAGCTAAATGCTAAAAGTTCTCATTATAAACAATATACTCTTTTTAAATAAGTAATGATTTGAATTATATCAAAGTCACAGCAATATCATTCACATACTTATGCAAGATCCAGATTATTATTTTTTTTTATTATCTAATTTTGTTTTTGGGAGGGTTTGGGTATAAGGCAACTATTGTTGTGTCCAAAAATGTTAATGTTCCTGCAAATTGATGAAGTGTTGACTATGAATAGTCTTTTTTTGTTGTCAATGTGATAATACAATGACCAGTAATGGGCCACTTAGCTATTTGAATAAGAGTTACAAAATATTATTGAGATGAGTATCAGGCCAAACTCCCACATCTTGGCTCCACTCACACTTTCTATAATCCCAAAGGGTGTTGTGTTGAGACTCTGGAGGCAAAGACCATCAAAATCAAATGCACTTTTACTAGGACGATTTCTGTAAAATTCATGTTTGAAAAATGGCATCTCCTGTCCTTGTTTATGGAGCTCCTATCCAAATGGACAGCCACCATCTCAGCATGTGAGCTCAGCAGGCCAATGGCTACTGATGAATGAAGCGACCAGTGCTTGAGCAGTTGTACGAGTCAATGAGGCCAGAGGAACCCCTCTGAGAGAAAGGGCAATGATGTACCTTCCCCACATGGTCAGAGAGAGATGCTCTCTTATGGATGCAAAATAAGGGGTAATGAATTACAACAAAGCAAATGTATTCTTCAATATTAATAAAACGTATTAATAAATGAGAACTGTTGATGTATTACACGGAGTGCACCAAGGATCCAAAGTAAAAACGTACGTACTAGGTATGTAACTTAGTGTAAATACATTATTTTGTTCTAATTTGCACAGATACAAATAGGACATGCGCTTTATTTATTTATTTATTTATTTATTTATTTTTAGAATGCTTAGATCCATAGATGATCCCCAGCGAAAAGTTAGTCAGCTAAAATAAACTGAAAAAAAAAACTCAACTAAAACTATGCTAAAAAAAAATTGCAAATATGTACACCCTTAAACACCCTTGTGCATATACAGTACATGCTTGATAGAACTAATATATTTTTATTCATACCCATCTTTAGCTAGCCAGCTAACTAAATGCTGCATTGCATTTTGTAGTAAATTAGCTTAGTTAAGGTTGCTAGTAGCTTGACTTCTGAATTTAGTCAAACTAAGCTCTCTAAAACCCAAGATAATATTACGCTATATTATTATATTATGTAATTAACACCAAGTGTGAATCAATCAAGCTATCTATTGCTTAAAAAAGTAGGTATTATTTCTAGAAAGCTAGCTAATATTAGGGAACTACTACAGGTAGCCAAGTTCAAAAGCAAGCTAGCTAACATTGATCTAAGATTGTGTACATGTGGACACTGATGCTAGCTCTGATGCTGATTTGTGTGATAGAAAGAGGTATAGATAGTACGGTGGCAGCATATATGGTATAACCGTAGATTTTTAGATTTTTTTGACCTACAGGAGACTGCACTTTTCTACTTTTTTTAGCTAAATCAGAGGTCAGACCAAAAGCCAATAAAATTCAACCAAGGAAAGATAATTCACTGAAGGAAAAAGGACACAAGACATGAAAGACACATACTTTCTGGTTACTTTCTGGTTACTTTTGTTTTGACTTTACTTTAGGTGAACTTTGGTGCTAAAAGTATCTGCGAATAAAAAGAAGGGCTAGTCGGAGAAATTGAATCCACCATTTGGTGTAAAATAAACCTCCATTATCTTTCTTTTTTACTGTAAGCAGCTTGAATCAAACCTTATTTCCCAAACAGGATAGGACAAATGAGGTGATTCATTGTAGCGATGATCTAGATGGAGGGACAGAGGCTGGAATTTCTTGGCTTCGCTGTTTAAACATCGGCAGAGATAAGATTCAGAGACAATAACACAGTTGAGATGGTTTGGCCTCCCTGTAGATCAGCAGACGGCCGGCACGACGAGCTGAGGTGCCTCTGCAACACTCCATCCTTTAGCAGCTGTTTAACGGAGGCAGGATGAGTCTTTCCTATGCGCTGCATTTCAATATTTAAAGACTGACATCAATAAAATGTCATTGTGAGAGTATTGTAGAACGTACAGAATAATTAAGCAGAAATACTTTGTATAACGTTGTATCAGAAGGGGTGTCGGGTAATATTTCTTTCTTATAGTACAAATGTATTTTACTTTACAAATGTACTTTCTTGTTTTGCTGTACATTTGAGTCATATTTACATATTTACTGAAGTATGTACTGGAGATGCATCCTAAGCATTTAATTCTAGCTAACAGACGGGAAAATACATCCGGTAAACATGAAAAAATGGAAAAATGGGCCCTTTTGCGAGTCTTTTGATTACACGACATCAAAAGACTATGCAATGTTTTGTCACATCACACTGTAATTAATGCAAATATAAATATATAGTTGCAAGAGCACCTTATTTTTTTAGTGAGACACAGCTGATTGGGGTGCAAAAGATGAGTTCCTCAGCCAACGCAGCAGTTTGGAGGGAAATAATTAACAGATAAAAAAACCAGATTGCACTAATGAGACGAGCGTTTGACTAGGATTCTTCACTTGACCTCCACAGTGTTCTCCCGGCCGTCCTGGGGGAAAAAAAAAAATTGCAGATTTATAATTACACCCGGCAATGCACCATGAAATTGTTATTGTGGACTACCTTTTTGAAAATGTTATCAAACTATTACTTTAATTTCCCCCTCCAGAAACTGTTGCACATGTATGCTAAGTAAAGCGAACATGGACGGCGCTTTTTCCTGTTCATGCTTCTGAGATACTCTATGTCTCTTGCTTCTCCTTTCGCAGACTTTCCATTAATCTCTCTGCTTTCACTTTTAAAAAAATATATAAACAAAATCATGACGCAATGCTGATCATCGCTGGCGTAGGTATCGCTGATACTATGTAACTTTGGTTGAAAAAAGCAATATACATTCGTACTTTTTATTTTTTTACTTTTTGATGTCTTTTTTGTAATCCCATCAAATGAGTGAGAAAATAGTAATATGATGCGCCAACTCTCTGAGAAAGTGACCTCCTAGTTCTGGTGATAAAGTTCTAGCCAAAACGTGCTATCAGTTCGGGACGTGAGTCATTAGAAACGGGTGTATGGCGCAGAAGCCGTTCTCGCTATCTGCCAGCGCCTGGCTTCCCGACTGATAAGAGGCAAATGCAAATGTCCTGATAAGAACTGAATGCAAATATTTATGATATGATATTCCCAGGGAATTATGCATGGATAAAACAAAGTGCGTTTTTTTTCCCTCCGGACTCCTTTTCAGGTTTGCCAAAAAAAACAAAAAAAAGCTACCCTTTCGGCTTTGGGAATTTTGCATTTCTTAAAAAAAAATTGATTGGGCCCAAGCATTACGTTAAGCTATTTGTTTGCGGAGGAAGGTAATTAGTTACTGTAATTACAGCGATGACAGTTGGTAAATTGTTTTTAAAGCATTACAGTGCGCCTGTGCCAGAAGATTGCAGTACTCATTTTAGGATTTAAGCAACTGCTGGAGGAAAAAAAATCCACTAAGTATTTATTTGTTTTTGAACTACAAAGCTGCCATTTTCTAAGCAAAGACATTTTTGAAAACGTCTATAAATTTATACTAATTGACTTTTTTTTTTTTTGACCATTCATTTGGTGATCATGGCCATGCCACAGAGAGGATGTCTTGTGGAATCGTAGTTGGCTTGAAAAGTTGATCCACATGTTTGCGTTTGCTTTGTGCGCTTCTTTTAACATAGACTTTTATGTTTTGTGTCTGAAAGCTAATTGCTGGTTCTGGCTTGTGAGTCTCAACGTTGTGTACATGCTTTCAAGCATTTATTTTGCTGTGCCCTTTGATCATTTAAAGACTTGACCTGCTTGGACTGTCTAAAATTTGTCCACATAGGCAAATAGTGCATTATATGTTTGTTAGGGAACTAATTTAAACATAGCTGTTGTGATAATTGATGTTGTTGTTACACAGTAATGACTAGTCAGGATTGAAATATAAAGGAGATCGTGCCTTCTCTGTTGCTAACACACGTCTCTGGAACAGCCTTCCGGTCCACATTAGATCTTGTGATGAAACTTTTAAATTGCTGTTGCAGTCTCATCTTTACTCTGCTGCGTATAACTGTCCTTAAATTGATTGTATTGATAAAACAATGGGAGATATGCTGGTAAAGGAAAATAATCAACAATGGGATGTTGTGATTACTGTTACTGCCCTAAAATTCATTATTTTCCTGCAGCCTCCTCGTATATATTGGTCTTGTACCACAGCGAATATGCCAACTCTAACTACTGTTCATTTATCAACGAATGAATGTCAGAATGTTTATCTATTTATAGTTACATTTAATGCTATGGAACATCCATGAAAGAAGTTCGTTCCTGTTGTACAGGAACATACATAGCAGTTATAAACAGTCTATAGTATATATATGTGTGTATATATATATATATATATATATATATATATATATATATATATATATATAAATTGGTTTCACTCTGCCCACATTTTACATTTTTTCCTACATTCTTTTGAATGTCCATGGAATAAAATAAAATATCAGCTGACGCGAGTGTACCTTCTTACCTTCTGCCATCATTTACACATTTGAATGGCCATGTAATACAAACCTATGTGATAACATGAAATTAAACATGACCTTGTATGGCCATGGGCAATTTTTTGACTCAGGACAGCTGTCATGTGCTGCTATTGTTAAGCAACTGTTCGACGCCGTACACAACAGCGCTCCACCTACGTGCATTCGCTGAGAGTAGGCTAATGGTTAAGAGGCAGGAATTTGGCCAATAGTTGCTGCAAGCCTTTTATAATCAACCAAATGTTGTGCGAGAAGGCGGGAATTACGGAGGGGTTAAAGCAATGCAAATACACACACACATCATGCAGTATTAGACCATAAGCACATCATAATGAAACTAAAGCAGAATCTCTGACATTTTCTCAAATTTAGACGCTTTGAGGTCTGAAATAGAGGACGTATGGCTACCCTAACAAAAGCATTTTAGAGAATAATTTGCGTTTGGTTGCTCATGTGAGTCACGACTGGCAAAACAGAACCAGAGCTATAATCAAGCAGCTGTCTATATTGTGTTACATCAAAAGATTAATTTCTTTGGTTTTAAATGAAAAAAAAACTGTAATCCTGATAGTATTCCCTTTTTTTTTTTTTTTTTTACAAAATGTGCCTATAATCTGAATACTCATAATTGACGTACGTAACTGTAACGGATTACAGTTACCAGTTTTTCGTCTCCTGATTACGTAACGTTGTATTCGGTTACTCCCCAAGCCTGCTTTTGACTTCATTCCTAATTATTCAATGTTATTAAAGTACATTTTAATATTAATGCCAAATTTGACTAACTAGAAATCTGACGTAATAACAGTTACTGGTAATGGACTCCGATTTTTGGACCCTTTGGTCCTGCTTTGTGTGTAGCATGTGTAGCAACAGCTTCTTATAACTAAGCTTACTCTCCTGCTCCATCTCTCTTGATTCATACCCAGACAGATATAACACACACCACAGGTCCCTTTGAGATTTGCAACACTCCACGCTTGGTTGCACTGAAGATATACTGTACACAGCCCAGACCTCAGAGCACATGTACACACGACCCCATTCTATCTATTCTATATGCTTTTGTGTACTATTTGTAGATTAAGCGAATCATGGGGTTGGGGGATGGCGGGAACCGACATGCATACTTTGTGATGAAGAATGTAATAAATCCTGTTATACACTTCTAGCAGAATGGCTGAGAAGCTATTTTTTTAATGATCGGTTGGGGTTCTGGAGGTGTACTACTTACTAATGCGTCATAGTGGAAAATTGGGTGTCGCGTGATTAAAATAGACCTGGGTGCTCGTTTATCAATGGTGCGCATGCACTGATAAGTGTGTAAATTGTGTGTAGAAAATGATTCTATGCTAAACTTTGTCGTTAAAAATATACACAGCTGTGACCGTCTATATTCTGTATACAAAGCACCCAGGTGGAATAAAGGCACAAGTGAAATACATTGGCTCAAGGTTATTCATTTGTTTAATCATGGACCTAGACTGATAATAACATGAATTATCTATAAAATCCATGATTGATGTTTAATTAAATGGATTTTTTTTGTTAAATAGAAGCACATTTGTGGATAGGTTGAAAACTCTTAACAGCAGATACTATTTCCCAACCATCACTGAGGATTATGCCCACAGTGTAGTATGTCATGATGTCTCTTGGCCCAACCTAGCTAGCTATAAATTGGAATCAATTTAGGGATTTTTACCATTTGATTTACTCACTGTGTCTAATATCTGAAGGTGTGAAATATATATTTCTTGTGTCATTGAGGTTAATTAAACAAAAATCAGACGTTTGTGAGTGCAATTTCATCTGCAATCTTCTGCGATATGGCTATATGAGCTTTCATGTCTGGATCCCATTGTGCTATGTTCCCATTCGTCTTGGAAAAATTGCTGAATGCTCTGTCAGACTGGATGGAGATGGTTAGAGTCTTGCCACAGTTTCTCAATGATGCTACGTATCACTACCATGCTTCACCGTGGGGATGGTTTTGTCAGAGTGAAGTGCAGTGTAGCAGGCCAAAAGGCTCCATTTTGGTCTTATCTGACCACAGAATCATTTTCCACACATTTTCTGAGTCACCAACACACAGGATTTCTGGTTTTTGGAGTGTCCTATGGTTGTGCTGTGAACACCTTCTCCAATCTGAGCTGTGGATCTCTCCAGCCCCTCTTGGTTGCTTCTATAACTGGTGCCATCCTTACCTGATCACTGACTTGCAATTGTGCCAAATCCTTTCCATTTTTAATAACGAATTTAATGATGCTCTGTGAGATGTTCAAAATTTGGGATATATTTTTTATAACTAAACCCTGAGTGACACTTTTCCAGAAGTTGTTTGGATAGCTCCTTGGTATTCATAATGCTATTTAGGTAACAAACTCTGGGGGCTTCCAGGATTAGGTGTATTTACATCGACATCATGAGAAATTTCAATGGCACACAAGTGGACTCCATTCAACTACTTATGTGACTCTTGATGGGAATTGCTTGCACCAGAACTAATTTAGGGGTTTTACAGCAACAGGGTGAATACGTAAGCAATCATAACTTTTTTTTTATTTAAAATTTGAAAATGTAGAAGCAGTGGTGTGGTCAAGCGTCAGCTACAGACAGAGAGGAGGCGGGTTGAACAGCCTGTTGAACGGCAATGCGTGATGATTCTAACCTTATTACCGCCATTACAGTAATGTGAAAATATAAGTACACACCATGGAAATTTTTCTTTTATTTATTTATTTATTTATTTTTAATTAATACCTATTAATAAAGTCGGTACACTCTATCAAATGACACATAAAATTGACATTTTGTAGTCATTTTCACAAGGAACAAAAACAGATCAGTCACACGGAAAAAGTAAGTACACCCCTACATTTATCACACCTTCAAATCCATAAAATTAGAATCAGGTGTTCAAGATTGGGTGTCAGTGATTAAAACCTGCTCAGGGAGTGCAGGTGGAACCTGTCTTATTTATACCCCTCTTATATCTAGTGTCCGGTGTTCCCTTTGTTGTTGAGGTGTGTGGTGTCATCATGCCAAGATCTAAAGAGTTCTATAAGGTCTTCAGAAAAAAGGTTGCGGATGGCTATGAGTCTGGATTTATTTTTGAAATAAATCATTCCACTGTAAGGAAAATCATCTACAAATGGCGCTGATTTCAAACGACTGCCAATTAGTCCAGGACTGGCCGTCCCAGCAAATTCAACACAAGAGCAGACCGTCTAATGCAAAAAGAAGTCTCAAAGAACCCCAAAATTTCATCACAAGATCTGTTAGTAAGTCATCTGTTGGTGTCAAAGTGCATGCTTCTACAATCAGAAAGAAATTTGAGCTGCATAGGAGGCGTGCCAGGAAAAAGCCTTTCCAAGAATACAGTTTGCCAATGAGCATATAGGCAAAGACCAGGCCTTTTGGAATAATGTGCTCTGGACAGACGAATGAAAGATAGAGTTGTTTGGCCACAACAACAGCAGACATATTTAGCACAGGCCAAAGACAGTTTGTCAGGAGAAGCACCTCATACCAACTGTGAAGCACGGTGGTGGAAATGCTATGGTTTGTTGTTGCTTCACTGCCTCAGGGACTGGACAGCTTGCATTCATTCGTTCAACCATGAATTCTGCATCATATCAAAGAGTGCTTGAAGATAATGTGAGACCATCTGTCCGAAAGTTGAACTGAAATTGGACCTTTCAACAGGATAATGATCCTAAGCACACTAACAAATCCACTAAGGAACGGCTCAAAAAGAAGAAATGGAGGGTTGTGGAACGACCTAGTCAAAGCCTGGATTTGAATCCCATTAAAATGTTGTGGGAGGATTTGAAACGGACAGTAAATGCAAGAAAACCTTCAAAGGTCTTGTAACTGAAAGAATATTGCATGGAAGAGTGGTCAAAAATTCCAGCAAGCCTGGTGGGCAATGATGCAAAATGCCTACAAGAAGTTATTCCTGCTAAAGGGGGCAAGACTAGCTTCTGAAGCAAAGGGTGTACTTACTTTTTCCACAGAAAATTATCACATCTATTGATATTTATGTTGAATAAATGATTGAAAAAGCTCATTTTCCTTGTGATTTTGTTCAAGTCTATCAACTTCATTAACAGGCACTGTTTCAAAGATGATGTAATGTTTGCTTGTCGAAAAAGCCAACAATTTCCATGGGGTATACTTCTTTTTTCACATGACTACATGTTTATTTTCAACAAGCTTGCTGTATTACTGACATTTGCTCCATCCAGAGACCAGCCATTAGTTTCCATTACCTCATCCAGGACAATGTCCACGCGTTACCTGCCGGTGCAAACTGCCTCCTCTTCGCCTGCAGCTGACACTCAACCATACCCCTGCTGCCACATAAAATTATTCCGAAAATCTGATTTGATTTGTTTTTTGGCTCTTACTTCAGTATTATGAGCTATTTTGTGTAAATTCATGACATATAATCCCAATAAATAAAATTTCAGTACTTGTTTGTAAACTACAAAATGTGGAAAATGTCTGGGGGTGAATACTTATGCAAGGCGCTGTACTCATGCATGTCTATGAAAGATTCTTACTCACAGCACAAACGAAGGTTCTTTGATGATTGTTTCAGGAACATGTCATTCTTTGGACAGAATTCTGCCTATCTTCTGGTGCTTTCTTTTATCCATCATCCCTCACAAGTACACAACGTCTTTAACTGTCAGTAATTAACTGAATCTGTAGATGTTTCGCTACTTAGATGTGGGGTGTTTATCTTTTTTCAGACCACGCAGGAGATCAGCACTGTGCCCATGGCTGTGAGATGACCTCCCAGGATGCATTGCAACAGTAAAGCCATCCTTGATAAGTTCCGTCTAGAATGCAGCCTTCAGTGAGAGCTTAATTAGCACCTCAGCACCCTGATCGCTGGGCTTTCTGTGGTACTCCAAATCCCTCACAAATCTTGCAGGATTAGGGGAAGTCGGTTGGTAAATTGGGGCGTGCATCTTTAATTTAACTGCATCTTAGACCACTAATTAATAACTGCTACCTATGCAAGCCTAATGTGTCTGATGTTTGTTAATTAGCAGAAGGTTGTGATAAAGTTTCCCTGAAATATACACACACACACACAAAAAAAAAACAATTAGCAAATTGAAGCAAATGTTTTTCTTTTCATTCTTTGTTTCTCTCTCCTTTTTTTCATTAATAGAAACCCACTGTTGTTCACAGTAGAGGTTTACATAGCAATGATAAGGACTCAAGAACACATTTTAATTAGCAAGCAATTCTAAATATTTGACATTCATCTGTAAATTATTATACTGTCATTACAAATACTAAGCCTCATGTGACAACAGATATCACACAAACTGTTCTTTCAACTGAAATATGTACTATTTTAAAGGCTTTGCATGGAGACTCTATGAAGGAATGGTTTACATACGACTGCAAAATTAATAATTTTTTTTTAATGCTGGAATATTCTCAGTACGAACTTAAAAGCACAGTTGCTAAAAGTGCAATAATACTAGTAGTGAGTAGAAAGAGCAAAATTTGATATCATGGTATCGTATAAACTTACCTTTCATCTCACAAGGACCCTATTTATTGAGTATTTATTTTTGGTATTTTGGTAGAACATTGCAAGCAACAACATGGTTTTGAATTGAATTGCCATTTTCCTGGACGTAGATCAGCCACCTGTTAAGATCTCAAAATTGCCTCTGTGTCAATCTGTCTTGGTCTTGGACTTGCTTGATTAACGTTTTTTGTCACCTTAGTTAGGCTTGTGCCATGTTGATTTTTCCTTTCCTTGCTTTATTTTTTACCATAAAAACAAACAAAAAATTAATTAAATAAAAAAAATTATGATTTAAACGTCCAGAACCGTTAGCCTCAAAAAAAAAAAAAAGTGAATTTCCACCATTTCAGGTGGAATAATAATATTCCCAGCTGTGCAGTCAGGAACTGGTAGTGGCAATAGTGGAAACTCAGCTGGATGCTGTATATTTAGGTGATTCTGAAACAGTAATGACGAAAAAAAACGTACATTTCTGATATAACCCTTTAACAAATCAATTACCTAATGTCCGAGTCCATGGCTGATATTTTTACTGTTGATCTGCTGCTCAAAGTGCATGTGAACGTATTTAATGACTTTCTAATCATCATTACCTTTAACATTATTTGCAAAGTGTTCTTTATCTCCCTTTGTTGTACACCTATTTAATCTTTTTTTTTTTTTTTTTTTTTACATTTGAGTATTTTCTTTGTTTCTTGTCTTGCTGTTTTTGAAATTTTGACAGATTTTTTTTTTTTAATTAGCCTCCATAATAAATATATTATTTGTCTAATGCTAGCAAAGTCGAACAAACATGAATAGATGTTATTTCATTTTAATGAACTCAAATCATTCTCCATTTATGTTGATAGAAAACAGGAGCACCCCAGGTGAGATGAGTGCTTCCAGGCAGCTGTTAGTTAAAACTGGAGTGCTCGAAACACCTACGCAAATCATTCCAGATTCATATGTCGATTGGTTCAACTCTGCTCTTTTGCTGTATTTTTGAGCGATAACTCGTACTGCCGTACTACGATGTTAAATTTCAGAGCTATTACACAAAATGTGTGAAGGTTGGTAGGTCAGAGTAAACGTCAGTGAGAATTTTAGCAGCGTAACACTGTGTAGAATAAATCATTATATCACACAAACCTAGGAGGTTCTCAAAAAAACTCATTCCTGGGCAGAGAATTATGAAACGACTTATTGTGATTTATCATGGGTAAATAATAACTACTAACACTGTCATTTGTATAAATTTATGACCAGAGACATTATTATGTGAACATACAGTACTGTCTGCCATATTTTAATGAAAGTAAAGCAAGAAAATAAATGGAATGGAATTGGATTGCAAAGTTTCCAATAGACTGTAATGGTTTAACTGGTTAGACAGAACTTCTGGTTATAGATACAGGGCCATATTTACTAATGCTTTCCTCTGTTGCACACTCTTTAACATTCATGTTGTAGGCTAATTCTATTTTACGCCCAGCATTTTATTATAATACTTTTATTGGTATGGCTTTATGATTTATAAGGCAAGGTGAATGTGTTTAATTTCCTGCAAAATTTAGCCACAAAGATCGCTGGGAAGTCTCACTAAAATGACAGCAAATAGTACTTCTATTAGTATATATGACCCATAATGGTCTTACACTGCCTTAATACTTTCCTCTGCTTTCAGAATTCCTGAAATTATGATTGTATGACATGGCATGATTTTTTTTCACTGTGATTTTATCAAATCTATGTCAAATATTGATTGTGAAAAAGTATTCAGCAGCTGCTTGTGACCATTAGATTTTGATGGGACAGGACAACATTAATAACGACAGAACCTCAAATAAAATTAAGTGGAGAGGCTATCACGCTTGACATATACTGTACAGGCTACTATCTCCATACAGACATCCAGCATACAATCTAACAGCTCATTCTGTGTTTTTAGACATACATTTGTTTATCTGTGTGTGTCCTGTTGCCATTATTTACACACAGAAGACGTAGAGTTAATATCATTAACCGGGTTTGAAAGGTTTCAACAAAATCTTTAGCTCAAATACATCAAAAACAAACCACACCCAAGACTAACCTCCAAAAATTCAATCATTGGAAATGGAAGACACATTTTTATCGTTTTGATTTTTCTAGGCCTGTGCATGGTACACAAGGTCACCGTGGTACACACACATTTCTCTTTCCATCTTCCAAGCTTTGCAATATAGCTTAAATCGAAATGGTTCTATAATTTATATACAGACTATATGCACTTACACTTTTCCTTGGTGGCTGTGGAGTATTTTTGTAACTAGCCCAGTTTGGTGTAAAATCCACAACCCCAGGGACGCCCCGCTCTGCTCCTGCCCGAGCATGGAGCAGCGTGATTCCTGCCCTAGTGGTCCTCTCTTAGCTCTTGTTTTATTTCCCATTTTCGACTACTAGGTGCAATAATAACTCTGTGGAGCTAAATGGAGGAAGTGAGCTGACACGTCAAAACAGGTCATTAGTATTTCATTAAATTGCATGGAGGTGTTAATGAGGACTTTTGATGAAGCTGATATATATTAAGGAGCTCTGCCTCACCTGCCACTATGGATGAGCCACCGCTGAGAATATTATAGAGCATTTCTTGTTGATGTGTCTGTGTGTGTGTGTGTGTGTGTGTGTGAGAGAGAGAGAGAGAGAGAGAGAGAGAGAGAGAGAGAGAGAGAGAAGGCCTGCCATGGTTTGGCATCCTGTTCAGGGTGTATTCATGCCCCGAATGAATAAATATGTAGATTTATTACACTTGCTTTCATAAACTCAAAGCTGGATAGCCCTGAATTTGATTTGGCTGCATAATATCAGAAGAACACATTTAAAGGTTTTTCAGGCAGCTATAATATTAATACGCAGCTATGGCATCTTCTATTCCAACAATGTCAGCTATTTATCATCTAATATGCAGGATTGCTTCTCAGGTTTCTCCAAATGGCTCAATTTTGTATTCCCAGTGTGTTCAATGCTCTCTCTGTCTTTCCTTCTCTCTCTCTCACTGCCTCCGCAGGGATCCAAGTGCGGGTTTGTGTATCAAGTGTGTGGGAGTGTGTTGCTCATTAGCTCACTTATGCAATTCAGGGTGTTGCTAATCCTCAAGGCAAGAAGAGACAAGCACCACAACAACAGAAGCAGATGTCAGCAACAAGCAGGAAGTTGAAGCTACACCGAGTGTCTCTACACGATATAAACACGGAATAAAACACGACTTAAGTAAAGTTACTGCAGTGCAGGGTTCAAAAATTTACATGACACTTATATAAGCTGTTCATGAGAACTGACACAAATATTACATGTAGAATACTGTGCAAAGGCCTTACGCACCGTTCCTTTCTTATATAAATTGTCTTCAATTTTAGGCCTACGTCAATCGAACTGCATTTTTTAAATGAAATGTTACAGAGAATTGTTATGGACACATTTGAAGTAATATACCACTTTTCTGAATTTAAAAATAATTATCACTGAGTCTGCTGAGGAGTCAGGGCTGGATTGTACCAGCAGACTTGAAAGGAAGTGAGAGAAAAAGTGAGAGAAAAAACTTGTGGCAAGTTTCTCAAGCTGCTTATAAATAAATTTAGGCATTTTTAAATGCAAATGATAACTTGATTTCATAATAGTGTGATGCAGCCAGACACCAAATGAAGTGATTCCTCAAAGTGATTCTTTTCCAATAACGGCACATCCTGAAGTGATTTACTCCTCTTATACCACAGAAATTTGCCAACGCGAACAATTTATTATTATCAAAGAGCAACACATCCTACATTTTATTCACTTATTTTTATTCGTTATGTTAGAAACAAGTTATAAGAATAATAGTGCAAATTATGGGGATGGGGCTCTGTGGCTTAGTGGTTAGCATGTTTACCTCACACCTCCACCTCCACCTCGATTCCTGCCTCCGCCCTGTGTCTCCCCGTGCCTCGAGGGTTTCCTACAGGTACTCCAGTTTCCTCCCCCATTCCAAAGATGTGCATGTAGGCTGATTGGCATCTCTAAATTGTGTGTAGTGTATGAATGGGTGTGCGAGTGTGTGTGTGATTGTGCCCTGCGATAGGTTGGCACCCCATCCAGGGTGTCCCCTGCCTTGTGCCCCAAGTTCCCTGCGATAGGCTCCAGGCTCCCCCCGTGACCCTGTGTAGGATAAGCGGTACAGAAAATGGATGGATGGATGGTTGGATGGATAATACAAATTATTTTTGAATAACAGCATGGTCTTAAGCTTGTTATTCTGCTTACTGCCAACAGTTACAATTTTTAGTGTTTTACTAAATGATACATTTCATAATTAATCTGTTTATAGCTACATTTAATGTTATGGAATGTCCCCAAGACAAGTTAGTTCCTGTTATTCCTAGCGTTCTAGCAGCTATAAACAGACGTTTATAAGACATAAACACACAGGTTGTCAACTGACTGAAAAGCATAAAGTTCTCTGTCCTGAAGATTTTATTGTGTTGGGAAACTTACTGATTGCTACAAAGCACTGACCCTGGAGACTCCTTCCATAAACAGTGCATACACCAATCAGCCTTAATGCTACCTGCCTAATATTGTGTAGGTCCCCCTTGTGCTGCCAAAACAGCTCTGACCTGTCGAGGCATAGACTCCATAAGACCTCTGAAAGTGTGCTGTGGTATCTGGCACCAAGACGTTAGCTGCAGGTCCTTGAAGTCCTGTAAGTTGCAAGATGGGGCCTCCATGGATTGGACTTGTTTGTCGAACACATCCCTCAGATGCTTGATCAGATTGAGATCTGGGGATTTTGGAGGCCAAGTCAACACCTTGTACTCTTTGTCATGTTCCTCAAACCATTCCTGAAGACTCTGTTGCCGGTTCACCGGTTGTCCTTCCTTGGACCACTTTTGCTAGGTACTAACCACTGCATACCAGGAACACCCCACAAGACCTGACGTTTTTGGAGATGCTCTGACCCAGACATCTCACCATCACAATTTGGCCCTTGTCAAAGTCACTCAGATCTTAACACTTGCCTTTGAGATCAACTTTGAGATCTGACTGTTCACTTGCTCCCTGATATACCCCCCCCCCCCCGCCTCCCCGAGAGGTGCCACTGTAATGAGAAAATCGATGTTATTCACGTCACCTGCCCATGGTTTTAATGTTATGGCTGATAGGTGTAAACATCTCCTAACCAAAAGCATCACCATATCAACAATTATACATTTTTCTTTGTTCAAAAATACCCCTGTGTATTATCGTCTGCCGTATAAGTCCCTGTGAACAAGCAGTTACTATAGAAACAATAAGAACTAGTGCATTAATCATTTATGTTAGAACTACTGTCAGAGCCGCACTCTTAAAGAAAATGTATGCGCACCTTCTGAGCCGAGAATTCACTCGTGCTGTTTTATAAAGAGTCAAAACACATTCTTATTTATTCAGGTAGTAATGTATGTCAATTTAACATCAAAACGGACAAAAGCAGTCTTTATGTGACAGCTGGCACATAATGGAATAGTGTTTATATAAATGTATAGTGTATAAATGTTTGTAAAGGTTCATGACAATTTGGAGATAGTCTAATGTATTTGTCATGAGAGTAGTTGTTTAATGTTACCATATCGTAGTTAATCAGGACATTTTATACACTAGGATACACTGGGAAGTAACAATGTGCATGTATTAGTACACTGTAAAACCGGATAGTAATAATAGAAATAGAAATAATAGAAATAATTACCGCAAAATTTTTTAGTTGATTAATCAATTTCTTTAAGTCAAATACACTTAAATATAACAAAAAAAAAACTCAATTTACTCTATTTAAGTGTATTTGGCTTAAAGAAATTGATTTATCAAATTAAAAATTTTGAGGTAATTAGTTTCCTCAAATTTTTTGAGTTAAATGAACTTATCAGGTTTTACAGTGTAAGGGCAATGCTCAGTTGCTTTAAAATTGATCAAGTAAGAATTAAAACACTTGGGAGCTCGTTGTTATAGAAAAATAATCAATGACAAAGTAGTGTGATGCGGTTTCAAATGAACTGGAGTTACCGTTCCCACCTCGAGGTGCTTTATTCCTCTTATACCACTGAATCGTTTACTGACATTTTTTAAAATTGCTTAAATCCATCCATCCATCCTCAACCACTTATCCGTAATCGGGTTGCGGGGGTAGCAGCTCCAGCAAGGGACCCCAAACTTCCCTTTCCCGAGCCACATTAACCAGCTCTGACTGGGGGATCCCGAGGCGTTCCCAGGCCAGTGTGGAAATATAGTCTCTCCACCTAGTCCTGGGTCTTCCCCGAGGTCTCCTCCCGGCTGGACGTGCCTGGAACACCTCCCTAGGGAGGCGCCCAGGGGGCATCCTTACCAGGTGCCCGAACCACCTCAACTGGCTCCTTTCAACGCAAAGGAGCAGCGGCTCTACTCTGAGTTCCTCTCGGATAGCCAAGCTTCTCACCCTATCTCTAAGGGAGAGGCCAGCCACCCTCCTGAGAAAACCCATTTCGGCCGCTTGTACCCGCGATCTAGTTCTTTCGGTCACTACCCAACCTTCATGACCATAGGTGAGTGTAGGAACGAAAATGCTCATGCTTAAAGCCATGCTTTTAAAATAAATAAATAAATAAATAAATAAATCCATTTACACTTCTCTTTAATGTTGTGGAACATTTTCAAAACAAGTTTCCTGTTATCACATACATATACGTAGATATTCACTCACTGTACACTTTATTAGGAACACCTGTACACCTGTATGTTCATGCAGTTATGTAATCAGCCAATCATGTGGCAGCAGTGCAATGCAAAAAATCATGCAGATACAGGTCAGAAGGACTAGTTTATCATAAACATGTTCATTGAACTTGGACAGTTGAAGATTTGAAGAAACAAAAAAACACTTGTCCTTTTTCCAGTCTTCAGTTGTCTAGTTTTGTGAGTCTGTGCCCATGATAGCCTCAGATTCTTGTTCTTGGCTGGCAGGATTGGTGTTCTGTGTGTTCTGAGATGCTTTTCTGCTCACCATGGTTGTAAAGAGTGCTTTCTATAGACTTTCTGTCAGATCAGACCAGTCTGGTCATTCTCCTCTCATCAACAAGGTGTTTCAGCCTGCAGAACCTTCGCACAAAGGATGTTTTTTTGTCTTTTTCACCATACTGTGTAAACTCTAGAGACTCTTGTGTGTGAAAATCCCAGGAGATCAGCAGTTTCTTAAATACTCATACCAACCCTTCTGGAAAAATCAACCATACCATGGTTAAAGTCACAGAGATCACACTTTTTCCCATTCTGATGTTTGACGTGAACATTAACTGAAGCTCTTGACTTGTAGCTGCATGATTGTTTGCATTGCACTGCTGCCACATGATTGGCTGATTAGATAAGGCAAATTTGTAGGAATTTTTAAAAAATCAGATGAAGTCTACTGAAATTGCTAGTAAATTGTATTGGCAAGAATTATTCCTAGACATTATAACCAGTACCAGATTTTCATGGCAGTGTAATCTTGCCTATTATTGTCTTCCTATAAATTAGTGAGTCCAAGATCCTTTTCAGACAAGACACAAAGCCAACAGAGTTCTGAATAGTAATTGTAAGATAGTGTCCATATCATTCACCCTGAATCACGCAGTGCAATAACAACTGAGCATCATTTAACCTTTACAGCACCCATATTGATCCAGACAAGGCTTATCAGACTGAGATCAGCTCTTCGAGCCAGCCTCGGGTAAGCATCTCTGGATTCACCACACCTTTCAAAGACAAAGACATCTCTCCGCACTCATTAGTTACTATTTCTTGAAGGTTTGCATTTTTTTTATTTCAGTGCTCATTACGTGCATCGTCTCCTTGTTTTGAAAGACAAATAAGGAAATGTAGCAGGTGTGAGAATGTGCGAGATGAAATCTATGCGGTTTTAAATCCTCTCGATGCCAGTGCAAAGTGCGCATTAATGGTTTCACACGTTCTCTGTCATGAATTATAGAGCAACATTGTCTACTGATTGCAAATGAGGAAGAATTAACAGGCACAGTTTCTTTTCTGATGACTTTGTATTTCATTTAAATCTAACCAGTTGCTTTTGATTGTGAGAAGTATGGAAGCTCGTTTCCGCCACGTATGAGAAAATGTTATACAGATTTATCGCACGATTGTGACTTTTTGCACAAAAAAGTTGCAGCTGCGAATTTGCTGCAGTCGCGATATTGAAAGTATTAACTCGTAATTGCGGCATAATATCACTCAGTAGCATTTTTTTTTTATCTTGCAGTTGCGTTTTAATATCGCTCAGTTGCAAATTTTTTATCTCGTAATTGTAAGTTTATATTACTCAGTTGTGACATTTTATCTCACAGCTGCAATATAATATTGCAATGGCGACTTTTTTTTTGAAAATTTGTAATCGCAAGTTGATATCACTCAATTGTGACACTATATCTCACCATTGTGACATAGGATCACTCAAATGCGACTTTATTATCTCACAACTGACAATATTATTCAATTGCAACATTTTAACTCAAAAATGCAAGCTCATATCAGTCAGTTGTGACTTTTTTCCTCACAATTGTGACTATCACTGAGAATTATGGCTTTTTAATCTGGCAATTGCAAGGTAATATCACTTAACTGTGACCTTTTATCTTGCAATTGCATCATAATATCACACAATTGCGACTTTTTATCTCATAGTTCCAACATATCATACACCATTTCAATATATCTTACATCTGTGAGTTAATATTTCACAACTGGGGCCTTTTATCTCCCAATTTCAAGTTTATATTACTCAACTGCAACTTTTTTCAATTTTGAAACTACAAGTTAATATCAATCAACTAAGGTTTTTTTTTTTTTTTAGCTCACAATTGTTATTTTTTTTATGTTAAAATTGAGACTTTTGATCTTGCAATAGCTATCATTCAGTTGCGATTGTTTTTTTTAACTCGCAAGTTAATTTCGCTCAGTTGTGACCTTTTTATCTTATAATTGTAGGTTATTTCCACTAATCTCTGACGTTTCTTATAATTTCACACAGTTGTGACTTTACGTGCAACTGAGAGTTAATATTTCACAATTGTGACTTTTTATCTAATTTTTTATTTAAAAAAAAAAAAAACTCAGCAATGTTTAAAGTTCTCATACTGTGAACAGGATAACATGCTTTGCACTGTTGGTGTGGAAGTATGAAGTTGCAGTAACTCAAAATTGCTAAATAAAAAAAATCACCACTCTGAGATAACACAATTGTGAGGAAAAAATTTCACAACTGAATGTTTGAAAAAAATTATAATTCTAACAGATGCATACTATTTTTCCTACTGTACATACAGAAGTTGTATGTATTTTGCACGGAGATGGATTAATTCAACATATGAAGCCCTGGGATTTGAGATTAAGATTGCAGATGAAAGTGGCATTACCTTTTTTTATTATTTAAAAATCAAACTGAAATCTTGCACGTTAGTATTCCTACAGATTTAGCATAAACCCGAGAATAGAGAGTGGGTTTCAGGAGATCCTGCTGGTGCATCATGGATAAGAGGCACTCAGGAGAAAAGTTCTCAAATTTCCTCCTACATTCTGATAATAGATATGTTTAGCATCAGGGGCGCTCACATTTTAATAGACTTTTTAACTTGTGATCTTTGTGCAAAATTAAACATACAGTATAATTGAAACAGCGGTACAGATTGCAGCAGTCCTATTGTATTCTCTCGCTCTCACCCACGTTCCTCTCGTGCATTTCAGGAAATATCAGTTTTTGTAAATTAACGGCTGACTGCCTGCCTCAGAGAACTGTCATTGTGTCCTATGAATATTGTGATTTTGCAATATATTAGATAGATAGATAGATAGATAGATATGAATATATATATATATCTATCTATATATATATATATATATATATATATATATATATATATATATACAGTATATATACTGTATATATAGATATACAGATAGATAGATAGATACATAGATAAATATGAAAATAAATATATACATTTTCATACTTCTGTAATTGCAAATATCCTGAAGGGAATGAAATATTACAAAAAAGTGTTCACCTGTAAAAAAAAATTCCTGACGGCTCTTTTAATTCCTTCCTCTACATTCCAGTATACTTACTATACCTGCATGATCCAGTCCACTACACCACTTCTATCCCCCATTTTTGACAGCAACTTCAAATTATCACACGTGCTCATCCTGGGTGGAGATGCTACAGTTCCGCAGTATGCTTGCTGTTTATTTTGTATGCATGTGTGCTGGAAGGACTGTTGGATTTAGTTTTTTTTTTTTTTTTGAGTTTGTACTGAGGCCAGCATCTGCAGAGTCTCTCCTGGGACTGGGCCGCCGAAGACAAGCTGCTCATTAGCCAGAGTGGAAAAGGAACACTCACAGATGGCTGTCAACGTTCAAACACACCCTTGGCTTCGGCAAACAATTCAATCCAGTTTCCTTTCCTACTCTTTCGTTATGACATCGCAATATTCAAGTTATTTGTTTATAGGCTTCTTGGTTATAAAACTATGAAAGACAGAGAACTGGAAAGGTAAAGAGTGGCACATGGTGACACGTAAGAACGTGTTTCTAATGAGGGTGCTGAATATCGAACAGGAGTTGTCATTCATCAGCCTAAATTACTACCTTTGCTTTTTGATGCCGTGTTGTCTGTTCTGCAAACAGACACTGAAATCAATTAGTCGCTTTACCTTTCACAGTTCAAAAATACAAGAAACCTCCATCTTCTTCATGACATGCTCCACTTCATAAATAAATGGACATCCATCCAGGTGTAAGGCACCTACCCCGATCTTCTCAATCTCATGGGGACTAATTGCTGGGACACCCGCTGTGGCTTTAGGCTCCTGGAACTCTAGCGCAGAGCGAGGAGACAGGAATAGAAAACCGCTCAGCAGGGAAGCTGATGTATTGCTCTTCATCTCTACATTATGCTGTGCTAATTGATAGTCTGCTGCAGATTTATACATAGACAAACTCTCTGGAGCAGATTCTATAAAGTCCTCTTGTTAGATCACCTGCAACATTGCAGTTACAAACGAACAAAGGCAATACAGTAACTAGAATAGCTGTTTAATATTATGTAATTGATGTGCATAATAAAAGGTATGACACTGAAGAAAGCACTATAGAGATAGTAGTAATTTAATATTCTTTTTTTTCTATTTTTCTTTTGTTAAAATCTCTTTGTTGTTGTTGTTGTTAATGACAACATTTTTCTCTTAAATAAAAGTGAAAATAACTGTGTTGTAATTCATTTTTAGCTTAGAATTAGCAATTATACAAATTGTTAAGTAGCATCCATGCTAATAGGACATTAAGGACATTCTAAACATTTATTTAATATGTACTCCCCGCTGGAAAAAAAAAAAAAAAAAAACAATAGAAAACCTCATAGTATTTGTAATGGTTTTAATGGTTAGAATTGGAATTGTATTGGTTTTCATGGAAACTAATGGTCCCTGTGGGTCTCTACTGGTAATTTGTTGCCTTCTATTGGTGGCATGTAATGTCTAGTGGACACCATTAACGATCAATAATGATGATGGTAATGGTTTTAATGTTTAGCTTTGTAGTGAAAACCATTCAAATTTATGCGATGGTTTCTATTGTTTTCTTTTTTATCAGCAGGGCTGTATCAGAAAGGTAAAGTTCACTATTAACATTTTTTGTGTCATAGATCAGATTACAGCAATTTTTTAGCCTTCTTCAGTGTTGCATTTTTTTTGTTTATTTGTAGGGCAGAGTGGATTTTTTAAAAATTGTACCTTATTTCTGTCTTTCTTGATATCAGTCAAAATAACTGTTAGTTCTGGACCATTAATTTGATCGGACGTGGTGTTCCAAGAGTGCTGATATTTAGTTTAACAGCACTTGGACATTTCACTGTTTGTATCACACCACTCATTTGTGTTTGCTACATAAAATTCCAACTCTAGCAATAGTTTATTACACTGCAACTGTTACTACATTTATTATGGGCTGTCAGTCAGTCTGTGAGTTGGCACGACGACACGCATCTAGCTGTGGCTTCTTTGGGAACTATGGTACTTCTGTTGATGGAGCAAAAATAAACATATTGGGCATATTGTGTCAGAAATGACAACTTGATATTAATTTTGTATTAATAGAACTTTTGTATAAAAGCAACACAACACACACAAATGTGTTGTTGTACTGAACGTCAGCACAAGGTAATCACAACCGTACTGATATTCAGTATCACAAGTATAACTCTTGCTCATGTGATATTGCTTAAGTGTCACGTTATGGTGGCGAACATGGATGCCAGTGCAGATTGTAGTTAATTTTTTTTTTTAACATAAATAACATAGCTTAGGAGCACAAACCATGACCTAGGATACCAAGACAAAAAACGTACACGGACTTAAGAACATAACAAGAGCAATGAACAGCAACAGAATACAAAAGCTAGACAATTTCTGAGGAGCAAAACGTAACTTAAATACTAGTGCTCATTAAACCCAAAACGTGAAACAGGTGCAAGCAGTCATGTGACGTGATCAGTGAGGTGCAGTGGCTGATGGTAAATATAGTTCAGGGCTGATTTTGGCATAACACTGACATTAAGTGAGTGTTTCTCGAAGTAGGCCATTTTAATGTCTCTGTCTTAGTCTATTATTATTTTTCAACATGGAATCTTTCAAAAAGAAACCTATATTTAACATCTTTAAAAAAATGTGTTACTTTATCTCAGACAACAGTATCTCATCTCACAAGGTTTCCTTGTTGGTATTTGTTGTTTTTTTTTGCTCGTAACAAGGTTGAGTTTTCCAGTACACAAAGTATTCCAGTATTACACCAAATGTAAGTAGGTTGACTAGCACCCATGCTAATGCTATGCTAAGGATACTTAAAAGGCATTTTTAAATTCATATTTTAATTGAACTATAAAATGAACTAGAATTTGGGTAACAGGTTTGGACTCAATATCACAATATCACTGGAAATACAGGGGGAAAAGAATGAGATAACAACTTTGAGATAACTTTTCTTCTTCACATGATCTTCAAGAAATCTACAGCAAATGATGTAACTTCCTGCTGAGCATGTGACTTACGGAGGACTCCAAATATTTCATAGGGGTGAATGTATACATTTATTATGACATATAATGAATGAGCCAAGAAAAAATTACGTTTCTAGTATGAGGTATAAAAAGGATTCACACGTTAATGCAAAAGTAATTACATTGTGTATGTGTTTAAATGATTCACTTTCAAGGTGTAGGTACTGTAGAAGTTTTATTACTTTACCTAAATTTTGCAAATGTAATATTGTTAGGAAACAAATGGCACCACGATCCTGAAATCACCCGGTGCTTGACTTTAGATCGTCTAACTATAAAATACGTTGTAGATATGTTGTTTATATACTTTCCACAGTGACTAAATCTGGTTTACGCCCAGTAAGGACTTCATAAAGAATCGTAGAGTACTCGGTGCAGCTTAGGCGAGTTTTAATGTAGAATTGTAATTGAGCTCACAGCAGCATGAGCCAGCATCTGAGCTGACCTACTTGTGAAGTTCACTATATTATTTCACTTTTTGGCTCTCATGCCAGCTCTAAAAATAAAACCGCTGTCCAGTTTTAGCACGTTCCTTCATGGTACTACGTAGACATTGTGCTGTAGACAGGATTCAGTCAGAAGAGCTGTCATTAAAAAAAGAAAACCATGAACATTGAAAAGCAATCATGTGATTATGCAATTCGTATGACTTTATCCAAAGCCTTGAATATCTTAAACCTGGAATCTATTGCTAACACTCCCAAGCTTCCTATGCTCATGTCTCATACGCACGTCTTTAAGAATTCCTAGGAATATATTCTTTATAGCCTTTCCCCCCAATTTACACTGTTTGACTGTGAAATTCAGCAATTCAAAATAAATGAATTTTATCATAAATGTCTATCCAACAACAGGCTCTGATTATTCAACATGTTTTCAAGACTGGGAATTTTATATTATTGCTTCACGTTAGTTGTCAGGGACGCAGGCGAGGACGCAAGTGCAGGTTGATGGGCTTTTATTTATTCAGGCAATCAAAAGAACTCCGAGATGTAAGGTCAGGGTCAAGATGCACGCAAAGGTCAGGCGAGCAGCGAACTACATAAACTGGGCAAGGCTAGGAAACCGGAAACAATGTCAAAAACCAGGATAGCAATGCACTATCGAAAGGCTTTGGTAACGTCTGATTATAAACAACACAGAGTGTACAGTATACTTCAGAAACGTGTGTGTGTGTGAACCATTAATGTTTTTATACTGCGAATGTGGCTGTGGTGGTTATTAAGTCAATCAGTCACTGTGTGCAATCAGTATTCAATTGACCATGAACGTGAGAGTGTTTATGCACTTGCATTATGTACTCTACTGTCTAATGTATGAATTTTAGAAGGGTAGTATCATCTCAAATGGAGCACTCACTGGGTTTTACTAACCGGAAGTATAAGCTATTTCCCAGTCGATGGCAAATGACATCAAATGCACATGACAGCAATCTACCTTATGCTTAAGTGAAAAAAGAAATCTGGATATAAAGTGTATACCATAACCATACCTTATACTTAACACTCGAAAACAACAAGAATAAAGAAATCATTGGCGGATGTTCAAGTAAGAACACTAGATAGACATTATTTCTAGTATTTACTATGATAGTCTATTCCCTGAGGACCATATTAAGAGTTTAAGTCCAAATGTTATGTCAATATTTACATAAGGAAAGTTACTTGTATTCACAGCTGGGTTATGTATCTGCTTAAATAGATTTTCTGGCTGAGTTATTAAGATTCTGCAAACCACCTGCATGAAGTTCGTGTCTCAGAGGTTGCCAGATTTTTCTTGAGGCAGTTTGTCAGTAGCATATAGATCACAACACAAGCACTTGCACTTTAAGCCTGATTAAAAATCAGGGATAGAAAATGCAAATGAGGTCTTCTTTTGCTGTCACATGTAATGTGATGTAACATAAAAGCAAGAGACAATTTAAAAATATTTTTCAAAAAAAAAAAAAAGACTAGTATGATGATATATGAATGAGACGATGGCAAACATTGAAATAATCATCTAATAGAAATTTGGACAATTTAATAATAATCTCTGCAAATCCGGTTTAATTTTGGTTTCATTTCAATTTTGGTATTAAACAGCTCAACCCTGAGTGCATTATTTTATATACTAGTGGCATTTTTCGCCATGTTTGTCACATGGCAGAGAGAAAAAAAAGGTCATTTGTGGTTAATGTATCCACATTGGTTCTGAAAAATTGCTCTACGTGTCACAAAATGCCAGATGATATCGGCGACATAATCTCTGTTTAATTTGACAGAAATATTGCTGTCACAGTGGTGCCACACAGCACCGTCAGGGCTTTCAAGGAAACCCTCGCGGCTCGCCATCCTTCACCTCTGTGCCTGCTTTACAGAATAAAAAATAACCAAGGGACTCAGTCTCTATCCGCACACACACCAAGGCCCTAATGGATAATAATACAGCGATGTCAAGTTGCTCATTATTGCTCTGGTTGGCGTACACACACACACACACACACACACACACACACTCACTTCATCATTAAAGAGGATGATGGTGATGCCGGCTGACGGCAGCCTCTGTGCATCTCCAATCCGCTGTGTCCATCATTTTGATTGACAGAAAAAAGGGGGGGAAGGGGGAGAACTTTCCCAGAAGGTGAACCTGTGATTTCAAACACGTTCAAGCATATATATATATATATATATATATATATATATATATATATATATATATATATATATATGCATACATACATATACACACACACACACACACACACACACACACACACACACACACACATATATATATATATATATATATATATATATATATATATATATATATATATATATATATATATATATATGGACTCTGAAAGTTGTTTAAATGATGGATATCAAAATATTTCAATGTTGAAAATGATTTCTGTTTAGCACTTAGTTTTAACCAAGCTTTTCCTTCCTCACAATGTGCAAATATTTTGTTTATCATAAACCAGCAAAACATTATGTACCAATTTTCAGTGAATGAAACATTCCATGCATTAGACACCCGGAGCATGTTTTTATTGATATATTAGGATAAATTTTTATGTATATATATATATATATATATATATATATATATATATATATATATATATATATATATATTTCCTGAAAGGTATGAAGCCCCTATTCTCACTTCGCGGAAAGTTTTCCACATGATTCATATGAGTTATATGTCATGACGTTTGAAAAACATGTGAAAGTGCATTTCAGCATGTGATGCTCAGAAACTGCACAAGATGTCACGTGAACAAATGATCATGTGATCATGTGTGAAAAAGAATTATGTGGGAAAATCACAAAGCTGATTTGATCATGCCATACTGTATGTGTAGAGGAAAAAAGAGAAAATGCTTAGTGATGAATGAATGAATGAATCAATCAATCAATCAATCAATTATTAATTAATTAATTAATTAATTAATTAAGTCTCCAGGATGTTTTCTAGGACTGTACATAACTTAAAATGGGAAAGAAAAACTTCTTAATAATTGCACATGTTGTAAATGTGTGAAATCTTGTTATACCGAAGAATCTGATTGGTCGGGAAGTGTTTCATTTTCTATTCCAGTAGCTCTGACAGTGGTGTCATCTGTAATTCAAATCACCGGTTTATATTAATGCGTTCTTTCTAATATGTTATGGTTTCCATAGCAACAACTCATTCACAGGGACTTGTATGGTGTACGCGCTTCATAATCTAAGCCTAATAATAAACAGAATTTAAAAAAAAAATAAAAAATTCCATCCATCCATCCATCCATTTTCTATGCCACTTATCCTTCAGGGAACCTGGAGCCTATCCCAGGGAGCATCGGGCACAAGGTGAAGTACACCCTGGACAGGGTGCCAATCCATCACAGGGAACAATCACATACACATTCATACACTTGTTCATCCAAAAAAACAAAAAAAAAAAACACAAAATGTATTATGTAAGAAAGTTGTACAGTATATGATTATTATGGAAGGAGTCTCCAGTGTCAGTGCTTTGTAACTATCTATAAATTTCCAGACTTCTGGCAAGCTGCATATTTTTCTGTTATTAATTTTTAAGAAAGAAAGAAGAAAAGAGAGGCTGGTGAGAGACAGACTGTTTACGTTAAGTAAAAATATGCTGTACTTCAACATTTTACTAACTACCACTTTTCTCAACCGCTCCATTCTCATCCCCATCCTCCGTTTTTTTTTTCTTCTAAAGAGCACTTCAGTACTACTTTAGTGAGAGCACTTCCTTTTGCACATACGTACAGCGAGCTGTCTGATCTCCCTACGTCTTTATGTGAAACAATTAAGGGCCTGTCGAGTGAGGTCAAACAGAAGCACTGTGAAAGGAAGCTTGAATGCAAAATTGATTTTTTCCCCCATTTATTCATTTCTTTCCCCCATCCTGGTCCTTTAAAACACTGAAGTGAGTGCTCTTTGCCCATGTAAAAAGAGCCCATTATCAAAGCATTACGATGCGATTAGACTGACATTTTCTTAAGAAAACCAAGAGCGGGGAAAGCAAGCGAGAGAGAGAGGGGGGAAGAGAGAGAGAGAGAGAGAGAGAGAGAGAGAGAGAGAGGGAAAAAGAGCATTATGAAAAGGAAAGAGGGACTCCAGATCTTATCATGAGGCTAGCACACATACTGATCTTTGAAGCCGCTTATTACGGAGGGTGCTAAGAGGACAAGCGGGCCGGTGTTCAGATCAGAGGAATGTACGTAAACGCACCTGCTAAATTTCACTATCGTGGCACGTCAATCAGCATCAGTGCTCGCAGCGCCCTCACATTTTTTAATACCACACCGTCCTCGTCTCTCATCATCAGTGGAGGCTAGTTTGAGTCTTAAATACTGGAGTGAAACTGATTTTAGAAGAGACAGGGGGATGTTTTGTACGCTGAAAACTCTCTTTTTAGATGTCAATGCTTTACTGTATGGATTATTACAGTGATGAAAGAACTGCTTTGTGACCGCAAGTCGATCATAAACCAGTCGAATTGATGGCTTTGACATGCCATGTCAAAAATGTATGAAACTATTAGTGTTGAGCAGGTCATTATACAGGTGCAATCAAAATGATTCAACCCCCATTGCAAATCAGGTTTATTGTCAAAATTTACGGACTTTCAGCTGTTTGCGATGAACAAATCAAACACATGCAATTGAAATAGTTCAACACGATGAATGTTTCAAGTGGTTTCCACAAAATTCAACTGAAAATGCAACTTATAATGATTTCAAAATGATTCAACCCCTGAATAGAATCCCTCACGACAGCACAAATATTCAAAACAGGTGTTGTCTCAAGCACACCTGATCCAACTAATCAAGGGCTTCGTTAGTTGCACCAGGTGTGCTTGAGCTGGAACACATGAAATACCTGAACTGGCTAGGGGCAGAAAGCTGATGAAGTACCTGGACGGGGCAGAAAAAGGCAGCTATCAACGGCTGCAAGCAGATTTCTGAGAAGGCAGGTTGTGAAAAACCCTCGAGTGACTGCAAAAGACCTGCAGCAAGACTTGGTGGCAACAGGCACTGAGGTTTCAGTGAGCACAGTAAGGCGTGTACTAAACGCAGAAAGTTTCCATGCCAGAACTCCAAGACGTACACCACTACTGACACAAAAGCACAAGAAAAGTTGACTCAAAATCATATAAATAAGCCACAGAACTTTTGGGATTCTGTTCTGTGGAGCGATGAAACAAAACTGGAACTTTTCAGCACAATGGATCAACGGTATGTCTGGAGGAAGAAGAATGAAGAAAGAACACTCTGTCAACACAGTCAAGCATGGTGGTGGCTGGGTGATGCTCTGGGGCTGCTTTGCATCCTCTGGCACTGGAAACCTGCAGCGTGTGGAAGGCAAGATGGATTCATTGAAGCATCAGGAAATCCTCGGAGAAAATCTCATGCCTTCTGTGAGGAAGCTGAAGCTTGGGCATCATCGGACCTTTCAACAGGACAATGATCCCAAGCATACCTCAAATTCCACTAAGACTTGGTTGCAGAAGAAGTCCTGGAAGATACTACAGGGCCATCACAGTCACCTGACTTGAACCCCATAGAAAATCTCTGGTGGGATTTGAAGAAGGCGGTTGCAGCACGCAAACCCAAGAATATTACTGAACTGGAGGCCGTTGCTCATGAGGAATGGGCTTAGATTCCTCAGGAACGCTGTCAGAAACTAAGAAACTCGTTTGCAGCAGGTCATAACAGCAAAAGTGTGCTCTGCTAAGTACTAAAGATGCTTGCCATGAAGGGGTTGAATTATTGTGAAACTGGAGAAATCATTATAAGTTGCATTTTCAGTTGAATTTGGGGAAACCATTGAAACATTCGTTGTGTTAAATATTTCAATTGCTTGTGTTTGATTTGTGCATTGCAAACAGCTGAAAGTCTGTACATTTTGACAATAAACCTGATTTACAATGGGGGTTGAATAATTTTGATTGCAACTGTATCATGAGGTCTCAGAAATGGTATAACAAGAATGATGTAGGGAAACCTATTACACACACATACAGTATACGCGTCCTGATTTTTCCTGTTTCCTCCCTAAATCGGTCTTGTCCAATACCCACCCACCATCCAGCTCCCCTATCACACAACGTCTACCAACTGCGGAGGGTGAAGGCTAACACGTACTTCCTCTGAGGCATGTGAAGCAGCCAACCAACCAACTTTTCAAACTGCTGCACATGCTGCTTCACAGGGAGGCATAACACACTCAAAAGAAAGTGCTGTCTGCCCTCTTACGCATACATAAGCTCACAGACTCCCACGATTGGCTAGTGTTGCTGTGATTGACAGTGGAGAAACAATATGTCATCCCTTCTACCCAGAGAGCATGGCCAATTTTGCTCTCTTGGACTCCCGGCCACAAAGGCTGTGGCATCGGTGGGATTTAAAAGGATAGCATGAGTGCTCACCTGTTGCACCATTCGTGAGCCTAAAAGAGGTACGTTTGAATTTGAGTCTTAAAATGAGAAAAGGAACTGTATGAAGATCCTGGATGGTGGCACTAAAATATCTGCTATGCACTGATGTCAGTCTGGTCTTAGGTACTACCAAACTTCAGTTTAGTCTCTGCTAACATTGTTCTTAATTACAGAGCAACATGCTAACACTAGACTTTCTTTACTCCCGGCCATGGACAACAAGACTCAACTTCACACTCAACCAAGCTTCCCCAAATCTCCTAAGATCTTGGAAAACCCATCCATCCATCCATCCATCCGCAGGGAGCCTGGAGCCTGTCCCAGTGAACTCAGAGCACAAGGCGGTGGACACACTGGACGGGGTGCTAACCCATCGCAAGGCACAATCGCACACACACTCACACACCCTGGACAATTTGGAAATGCCAGTCAGCCTACAACGCATGTCTTGGAATGGGGGAGAAAACCGGAGTACCCGGAGGAAACCTCCAAAGCACTAGGAGAACATGCAAACTCTGCGTACACAGGGTGGAGACGGGATTCAAACCCCCAAACCTGGAGGTGCGAGGCAAATGTGCTAACCATTAAGCCACAATGCCCCCAGCTTGGAAAACCTTTTAGGCAAATGACCCCAAGTAGACATTAGCTCTAACCAGCCTCCATTTTTTTATCTAGATTTATAAATGTGTTCCACTCAGGAGTGAGAAATATGCCAAGTGATCCCACATGCGGTTGTGACCCCTTGTTCAGTTACACCTCTAGCGCGCCCTCACAACACATCTGTTTCCTCACACTGATATAACACAATCTCCAATCCAGCAATTCGCTCATTTCTTCTCAACACATCTGAACTGTGTTTAAATCTGGACATTTGTTATTTACATTCTCATGACTGCAAATGTATAAAAACTCATATGAAAGGTCAGAAAGGTTGAGATGAAGCAGGAGATGAGAGGCTGTAGCTTTTCCTACACCTTCACTTATATGAAATCACTCTTGCTTGTCTTTCTCTTTCTGATCTTATCCCTATTTCACCTCCACTCATTTCACCTTCCAACAGGACTACTCTTCTTCTTTTATTTCTTCCCCTTATTCTCCTCATTTCCTTCGTATCTTCTATTCACCTATGTTCACATCTCACTTTTAACTGGTCTCTTTTCCCTTACGTCCTTAAAACACCTGAACACTGCTTTCATCCTCCTTTTCTTGTCTTCTCCTGCACTATTCCTCTCCTCTTCCTCTTTATATCCATGTCCCCAACATGGTCTCACTTTCCATGAGTGATCATTCTCTTCTCTTCTCTTCTCTTCTCTTTTCATCTCTTTTCATTCCTTTCCTCTCATCAGTATCTTCTTTTCCTTCTCTTTTCTTCTTTCTCTATCTTCCTTTTCTTCTACTTCTCATTTATCTCTTTTCTTTTCTTTTCCCTCTTCTACTTCTCAGTTCTTTCTTTTCTTTTCTTTTCCCTCATCTATTTCTCATTACTCTTTTCTTTTCCCTCTTCTACTTCTCGTTTCTGTATTTTTTTCTTTTCTTTCCTTCTCTTTTCTTTTCTCTTTTACTCTACTCTTCTCTAGTCTCTCGTCATCCCTTTTCCCCCTTCTCTTTTCTTCCTGTCTATTCCTCTAGTCTCTTTTCTTTTCTCTTTTTTCTCTACTGTTCTCTAGTCTTTCGTCATCCCTTTTTCCCTTCTCTTTTCTCCTTGTCTATTCCTCTAATCTTTTTTTCTTTTCTTTTCTTTTTTCTTTTCTTTCATTTCTCATCTCTTGTAGTCATCACAATATTTTAGACAAAGCAGTAAGTAGCAGCCAGGCTATATTTTAAGGCTTTACTGAATCACACTTTTGCAGGAGGAAAAGATGAGGAACGGATGAGGAAAGGATGGTAAGCTTATTATGTCAGTTGAAGATGGATTATTAGCTGGCAGAAGCGATACCTGTTCTTGACTGGCATCCTCCGCTAAAGGTCATCTCGCTACAAGTAAACACATTTAAATGCCCTTTCAGATCCGTGTTTATAATGGCGCTCTAATAAACAGCACAGATTACATTATGTGGCAGAGGTCCAGAAATGTTTACTGCACAGTTCCAGTGTTGTGAAAAGACACTGAGAGAGTGTGTTGGTTGATACTGTTGTCTTTTTTACCGTGCGTGTCGGCTGAAATCGTCGCTCAGGCTGTAATGCCATGGTCGGGCTTGTTAAGAGGATATCATTATCACGAGCTTTCGGCAGTAAGCTGGAGATTTAGTTAAATATAGTGGCCTTGTTTTGTTGCCCTTTTTTTTTGTTTTTTAAGTTGAGCCGATCCCTCCCGTGACAATTCGCTTGCATCAAGCAGCCAGCATTTTCTTTCCTTTCACAGTCGCAGCCAATCTCAAGACTAGCCGGGCCTGGGGAAGCAATTTAGGAAGGGACTTACATGTTTCAAAGCTTGCTGGGAATTGTGGAGCAGGCGACAACCCAAAACATTAAAGCTGAGACACTCAGCAGCATGCTGTAAAGGGCTGGAGCTTGTCTGCTGGAGAGATATTTAACAGTGAGAGATACACATAGATACAGATTTTCGGGAAGTTAACGTTACATTTTAGATTTTTAGATCAGCAGAAAAGAAGAGCAGAATTTTTTAAAGAAGAGGCTTTATGCAGAAGCTATAAGATCAGTTTCAATTACCTTCACAAATATAGTAGCATATAAATGTCCTTTTATTTCCTAAGTTTGGAGAACAAAAGCACTTCCTGAAGAGTATTTCTCTTTTACTGCTGCCAACAATTGTTTATCTATTAAATAATGTCACATCATACATTTTATCCGTTTATAGTTACATTTAAAGTCCCATGAAATCCGAATTGAAGTCTTGTGGTTTTTAGTGTGAATATTTTAGGCTTACGGTTACCTATAAACTAGTGAGCTCCAAAACAAAGACAAGATTCACATTTTTTAGAAGACATTAAAAATGTACAGTCTCTCTCTCTACCACTAATACAGATCAACAACTTTGATGACCTCATTCTGCACTTCTGCTTCTCATCAGGTTTTCTGTCCAATCAAACGCTCTCTAGAATCCGAAGTGTCCCGCCCCCAACATTATAAAAATCACCTGGCTGTAGCTGCTGTTGTTGAGCGAGTGAAAGCATATCAGCAAGCATGGGCTGTAAGTGTGTTTTTGGCTGTACTTTTTATTCAGTTTTCCAACTGTAAGTTGGTGAAGAAGGAAACGGCTTGAATTCATTCACTTTGAAGAAGGAGGTACAGTATTCGTGCCAGCTCACGGCTTTGTGACAGGCATTTTTCCATGGAACTGACTGTCAAGTACGGCTTAGCCCGGGCTGTGAGGTAAGCTGAACGCTATTGGTTATTTTAAAAGGGGGAGGAGCCACTGTATATGTCCCGCCCAGACTTCCTGTTTCAATTGAAATTATGTGAACACATTTAACACGAATAACGCTGTTTGCTTCAAGGCACTTTACAGGGACTGTTGATCATCTGCAAAACAAGTTACTGTTAGCGCTTGTGTTATAACAACTATAAACTGTTCTTCCCTCACCAGCCTCTTCTCTCTCTCTCTCTCTCTCTCTCTCTCTCTCTCTCTCTAGAAGTTAATAAAAAATAAAATTGCAGTTTTGTTCTGTTACTTAGAAAGTGCCTAGTTGTGAAGACTTTCCTATCGTGGAAAAGTTTTACCTATGAGTGTTGCAAAGCTCTGACACTGGAGACTCCTTCCAAAAATGCCATTTAAACATCTCCACATAGAAACCTTCATGTAATCTGTTTACGTGGAGCGTCCAACGTACTAATGCCTGCGTACAGTACGTTGTTACTATAGAAACGAGTGATTGAGTTGCTGTTCTAGGAAATTAATCAACATCTTCTAACCAATCACATTCAAGCATTCAACAGTGCTGTGGTATAGGCCTAATGGAAACATTTTGGAGCACTCTTTTTTTTTTTTTTTCATGATTTCTCCTAGGTTTATTTTTATTAGAGAGTTTTTCTATAGTATAATGAATATAATAAATGTAACTGCGATCAAATAAAGGCAATTCTTGTTTGTGGAGACTTTAATCTCGCACAATCACAGACATGAAAGCACTACACAAGCTACAGTACACAGTAGATTCCACACATCTGGCACTTCGAACGTTTGTCTTTCGCTTCTTCTAGAAATCTGATTTACTTCTGCATTTCAGAAAGCCCTGGAATAAACCTTAGAAATGATTTTTGTTTTTCCACCCACCAAGCACATCTCACCTCCAATATATTTCCAGTCCTAATTAAATAAGATCATGTCTTAATTAAAGAGATCATGTCACACTTGCTTACTCGTGCGGGCGGAGAACAACACAAAAACACAAAACTCCTTTTCTCTCACCGCGATTATTGCGATCACGCTCACCATCGGTGTGCGATAAAGACGAAAGATTCATTTACATTCTCTGTAGGAGGGAAACATTGTTATGTCCCTTGGCACCGAAAGCCTGTGGCTATCTGCGCACAGGATCTCGGCAACGTCTCCATATTTATGGAAGCGTCTTGTGTCTCTGAGCAGATCGTCGAGAGCGATAAGACGAAACGGATGAGGAAATAATTGCTTTCTTAGGTGGGAAGTGTGACACACGGCAACCGAACACAATAGTGAGACTCATTTTTAGAAGGAAAGTTCCAGGAAAGGCAGGGAGAGATGATGAAATGGCATGTATGTGATGGAGCAAGAGCTGCAGGGCAGAATATCGTATTAATAGTAATGTGGGGTTCCAGTAAGGAAAATACAAGGTAGCCAAATAAATCAAGACTTATATTTGTTAACCAGGAAGTGAGGATATAGGTTCATAGAGCAAGAATTTGGGTAATATTTGACTTGAACACGTTTCAGCCGTGCTACTTGGAAACAAGAGTGTCATGTTTGCTTCTATAATATTTGATGCCACAACAGCATTTATGCCATGCACTATTTTTTTTTTCTTAAGAAGTCTGGAAGTTTATTATTGAGACAGATATTATGACAAATATTTTGCAAAAAAAAAAAAAAAAAAAACCAACTATTTAAGATAGTTGGTTCATGTTAGTTGGTTGATACTAAGATATTTTATTCATGTCCATAATACATTATAGTCATTTTCTGGCTGACAGGCGCATTGATATAAAAATCAATACTAATATTAATGTTATGAAGAAAATAATTCATGAATAAACCACAGTAAAAACTGCACGTTCTGAATCTTCTGAATACAGTATAACAACAATTTATCAACACTTTACAATTCTTTCTTTCTTTTTTTCTTTTATTTTACCTATTAAAAATGCCACTTTGCACATTTTATCCATTTATAGTTACATAGTGGAATGATTAATTTTATTCTGTTATCGCTTACATTGTCATTCCGTCACCAACTGTAGCTTTGAGTGTTACAAAGTGTTGACACTGGAGACTCCTTCCAAAAACAGGTAAATAAACATCTGGCGAAGCTTCTGTCTGGGTGGATGTTGTGGAAAATGAATCAACACCTTCCGACAAATCGGAATCGAGGATTCAACAGCGCTGTAGTATACAGTATTTATAGTTAAGTTAAATCACACAGAGATGGGATTTTTTTTTTTTTTTTTTTTAATTAGTAGCAGGGTAAAAGAAAAATTGTTCAGTCAAAGTTTAAGACCATTAACCAGTACTTGGAAGGTCTAAATGAAAAAAGATTTTTTTAAATGTAACTGAGCATGAGTGCTTATGTACAAATTTCATAATGATATAGTACTTTCCAACTCTCAGATCTTGAGAAATTCAATACAGCCTTATGATTATAAAATGGTAAGAATTCTTGTGGGATGATTTGTATGAAAAATTAGGAATAGGTAAAGCGGGATTGATGGGCGGGGCTAATACATTATGCTAATACATTCTCATGTCTCTTTTATTGTATGACGCAGTGAATTGTCAGAATTGTGCTTGAGACTGAATTGTAACAGAACATCGTGGTCTCAAGATTGCAAACTTGTAATTCACACAAGCTGACTCGCATTTAAAAATCTGATAAGATGAAGGTGAAGGGGCGGGCGTTGTGTGTTTGAATGTAGCTTTTTGTTTTTCCAAAAAAAAATAAAAAATCATACGAAACCCCTCTTGCCTACTAGACGCCCTGTGAATTTCATTTGATTGACATAGAATGACTAATACTTCCTTTTTCTCTCCTCTCTATCTTTCTTTTCCTTTCTTCCTGCACCTTGGTGACATTTGAGGAAGAGCTGGCCTGGGTCACGCTGCCAGAAAAAAAAGAGGAGTTTAACCCCAGGAAGAACTTAAAACACTGGAAAATGTCCTCTCTGATTCAGAGGCGATAAGTTCAAATATCAGCCTTTCTTCTCCTAAACAGGATGTTATTGCTGTCCGCGCAGTCTGCCAAAGCCCGCTGACCCATAATTCCTTTCTGCCTTTCAAAACGCCGCCATTTCAGAAATGCATCCGTGAGTAAGGATGTCACGAAGGTCCTCCTAATGTCTTGTTTGGTCGCCCAAACAACAGTACACAGCCGGCAGCCTCTGCGGTGCGGTGGGGTGGTTCAGGGTGGGATGGGATGGGTTGGGTGTGAAGGCGACTGAAATTATTTGCAAAGATTATATGCAAAGAGAAGCAGGAGACAGACAGAAAGGAGACAGACAGGCGGACAGAAAGAAATCGAGAGCGAGAGAAAGAGAGAGAGAGGGTGTCATCTAGTGGTTGTTCCAGCAAGGGGGGGAAATAAACCCACAAAAGAGAGACACAGAATATGTGTATCACTTTGATCTGTATTATTTGTGCTGCCAGTGTCCGCTTTTGTTCTCGGATTCATCCAGCACTGATTATAAGAATAGCATTCAAATATCAATTAATTAACCGAGCAGTAAGTCGACAGATTCGTTCGAAATGCGCATCAGATTGCGGCAGCAAATGAGTTCTGCAGCAGGGGGACTGGTGGAGGCTGTGTGTGTGTGTGTGTGTGTGTGTGTGTGTGTGTGTGTGTGTGTGTGAGATTATAATCTGACACGTGTGTTTGCAAACCTATTAATTAAGCCACATTGCTGGTATGGAGGCTCCGGTGGAACCGTGTCATGTGTACAGTAGATTTCGAGGCAGGAATGCATTGGAATTTTTTCACACACAATTATCCACAGACATGATGACCTTGAATTGTTGGGGCTTCATGGAAAGGATTTTGACGTATATAAGACCCATAAACCTTAACACATATTTGAGGGGGAAAAATGAAAACATATTTTACACTGTTCTATATTTTTTCCTTGACATATTTGTTTTATTACAAAACTTGATTGTCCTATATTAGTAATGTTAGTAATGTGTGCTTTTTTATTATTAAAAAAGGAAAAGCTTCTGTACCTATTTCTTCATTTTTTTTTTTTTTTTTTGTGCGTGGAACCGCAGTGTCAAACAATTTATTATTCATGACAGAAAGAAACATTATTTTAACCAATAAACCCCCCCCACACACACACACCTTTCTGTTGGATTTAATAATAGAAAATATTCCATGTTTCATCAAATCTGGAGATGATTTCTCTTTAAATGTCTCCTACAATACCAGTTACAGTATATTACATTTTTCCCCTTTCTCATATGATACACGAACCAAATTTCAGAATCATATTTGACATAAAACAGTTGTTTCTGAAATCTGAATTCAATACTGTAGCAAGAAATAAGGCCATGTGGGTTGTGTTGCATTTTGTCGTGTTCATGCAGATCAGACTTTTGCTGTGTATTACATTCAATAAATTGTAGCACATGAATATAATCTAAAAAATAAGTCCATGTCAAATCTATAATCTACTGTTCTCTACTATAGTCTCTTTTTTTTTATTACTGTGTTCAGTTTAGTATTACAGTGATGAATTTATACATACAGTCTTTGACTTAACACCTACCATAGGATTCAACTGAGAGCTACAATGTAAAATGAACGCAATTTTATTTGTATAACACTTTATAACAATAGGCCTTGCTACTATACAGATGTAGCTTTATTTATCTTCTAAGTGATGAATTAAAAGTGCATATGTTTTTTCGTGTCTAGCTGGATTGATAGAAACACTGTGGGTGCTAATACAGCAATGAGAATTTCCTGTGAAATGCACAAAAAACAAAAGATTATGAACATAAAAAATAGACACTGAATTTGACAGGTTCATTATTTGATTTAAAAAAAAAAAAAGAAGAAGACAAACTCGAAATAATGAGTACGAAACAGTTAGCCATGTGTATAGGAATAGGACTGACAGTGCATATTGGCTCCTTTAGCTTCTACCGATAGCTCAACGAGTGCTAAACAGCCTGCCATATTTAGGAGGATGAGTCAAAAGAAACCCTTAGAAGTGCGAGAAACAGTACATGAAAAAGTAAAAATGTCCTACTGGCCCGTTGTTCTCAATAGCCCCTTGTACCTGGTATACTTTTGTGACACCTATGTGCAATAAACAATGTGGAATACTAATAAAAATAGATTATGGTTTTCATTTGACTCACCCTCGTACGTGAGAACAGGACATGCAGAACATATTGCGTCCTTTAGCCTCCATCATGTGATGCACACATTACACCTTTATGATTACACAGTTGTGGGTGCTTTTTTTTTAACCCCCACAGTAGTATGTGTGTTTGTTTTCTGCCACTGCTAAATGCCAAGTCCCCCAGGTTCAACCGCAGCCTGGTGAGGGTTAAGCAGACTCAAGCAAAGCGTTAAGCTCCCAACAATGAGAGGCGGCACATGTGAAGGGGAAACAATTAAATTACGCCTTGCATGAAGTTTGCTTTTCATTTTGGGAGGCAAATTCGGCACCACGGCTAATCATTATGCTGTCGAACACGATTCGCCAAAAAAATATTCAAGAGCTTTACGTGCCTCACTGCCCCTTCTGTATTGGAAAATAATGGGCCTCTATCCAATTAAAAACTGCATTAAAATCGAGGGAGTGTTACGCGCACTCCGCCGCTATCTTTTGCGATTAAAGGCTTTTCTGCTTGTGCAGATGCTGACTGGAGCTCGTGCCTCGTCTCTGTCGAGCTGTGCCATCGTCTGCCCGACGCTGGCACCTGGCACCATCAACAACGCACAAATTACTGTTTCCCTCAGAGTGTGCGGGGAAAAAAACCCACTGTGAAAACATGCCTTTACTGGAATTCAGATGTAGAGCTCTTTCTAGAAATCTCTGACTGCAGTGTTTGCTTGTAAACAAAAATAGGCCTCTGTACTATGTAATTACATAGTAAACACTATGCAATAACATAAAATCACACGAAAATGCATATATTGTTATATACAATAATATAGCTTACCATTAAAACATATACGTATAGATACTTTAAATTATATTATGACATTTTATTCATTGAGCATTTGCTCATTTGCTTTTTATCCTGAATTGCAAACCAGACAGATGCACGTAGGTGTGTATTTATGTATCTTATGGCTTAACACACCCACAAATATGCAACAACACACTCATAAATATACCGTAATTACATATTACACTATCATAATGTGCCTTCATCACATCTGAGGATATGAGCATAACTACAGAAACCAATTTTCATTCATATTTATATTTATATCTAGTTGAAATTCCCCATGCTATATTCAAGAGGCTTTAGTGCATTATATATTCTAAAACGAATCACTATAGAGCAATATCCTGAGTGCTGAATTAGCATCAAATATGTTTATAACCATATTGACATGAATAAGTGGCGTGTGTGAACAGCACAAGTGTCCGTTTGTTATAATAGGTGATCGGTGTAAGAGTATTCAACACCGTAGATGATAAATCAACAATTATTTCATATAGTAACCTTGAGATAAACATAGTAAACTACAGAATTTGTACATAGTTTGAAAGTACTGAATATTCAGTGCTCTGGAATTCATCTAGTTTGTATTTATATTAGTGTAATATTTTAATATAACACATAGATATAATATTAAACCTCTTTTTTTTTAAGGAAATCAGTCTAGATTTGTATAATATTTAACGAAACACAACTATGACTCATTGCTGCATTGCATTGTTCAGCTCTTAGTGGAGATAAAGTAAATGCTCCCATCTGGTGGTACACGGGTGAATGTTACATCATGACTTAGTGTTTTTTATGGTTTGTTGTCTTTTTTTTTTTTTTAGAGCAATTAATATCACTTCTACACATAGTACTACTGAAGTAAAGATAAGGAAAGAAAAATTTTTACATGAGAAGGTTCTCAGACTGAAAGAAAAATAGGCCACTGTTGGGCAACTAAACACTGCCACATTAACTTTAATAAAATTCTGCATTCTCTTAAGAAGAGAAGATGGAGCTTTTTTAAAAAATGATGTTAGTGTTGATGGGGGTACGGTGGCTTTGTTGCTTAGAACGTTTGCCTCGCAGCTCCGGGGTTGGGGGTTTGATTCCTGCCTCCGCTCTGTGTGCGTGGAGTTTGTATGTTCTCCCCGTGCTTCGAGGGTTTCCTCCGGGTACTCTGGTTTCCTCCCCCAGTCCAAAGACATTGTTTGGCGTTGTAGGCTGATTGGCATTTCCAAATTGTTTGTAGTGTGTGAATGGGTGTCTGAGTGTCTGTGTTTGTGCCCTGCGATTGGTTGGGTCCCCATCCAGGGTATCCCCCGCCTTGTTCCCAGAGTTCCCTGGGATAGGCTCCAGACTCCCTGTTACCATGTGTAGGATAAGCGGTACAGAAAATGGATGAATGGATTGATTTAGGGTTGAACATCTCACAAGTGTTATTGTGTCATAAAGTATACGAACCAAGTCATGCAACACCAGTTTTCCTGGGGCAACATCAGTTTTCCAGTGGTAACACCACTTTACCAGGGGCAACATTAGTTTTCCAGTGGTAACACCACTTTTCCAGGGGCAATACCATTTGTCCAGTGGTAACACCAGTTTTCCAGGGGCAACATCAGTTTTCCAGTGGTACCACCACTTTTCCAGGGGCAATACCATTTGTCCAGTGGTAACACCACTTTTCCAGGGGCAACATCAGTTTTCTAGTGGTAACACCACTTTTCCAGGGGCAACATCAGTTTTCCAGTGGGCGACAGCAGTTTTCCAGGGCCAATACCATTTGTCCAGTGGGCAATATCATTTGTCCAGTGGGCAATACCACATTTCCAGTGGGCAACAGCAGTTTTCCAGGGCCAATACCATTTGCCCAGTGGGCAATACCACTTTTCCAGTGGGCAATACCATTTGTCCAGTGGGTAATACCATTTGTCCAGTGAGCAACACCATTTGTCCAGTGGCAACACCATTTGTCCAGGGGCAACACCGTTTGTCCATTGGGCAACACCATTTGCCCAGTGGCAACACTGTTTGTCCAGTGGGCAAGAGCATTTTTCCAGTGGGCGACAGCAGTTTTCCAGTGGCAACACCGTTTGCCCCAGTGGCAACACCATTTGTCCAGTGGGCAAGAGCATTTGCCCAGTGGCAACACCATTTGTCCAGTGGGCAAGAGCATTTGCCCAGTGGCAACACCATTTGTCCAGTGGGCAACAGCAGTTTTCCAGGGGCAATACCATTTGTCCTGTGGGCAACACCACTTTTCCAGGGGCAACAGCAGTTTATCGATGGCAATACCAATTGTCCAGTGGGCAGCCATGCTTTTAATTTGCATATGCAAATAATCTGGATTTCTTGATGAGGTTGGTTGCTACTTCAGTGCCTTTTTCTATTGTCTGTCTTTTTTTCCCTTTTGTGGAACTGCAATGTCAAACAATTTGTAAATACACCTATAATTTCATTATACTATTGTTCAGAAGATTAGTTATTACAACGTTCAATTTTAATTAGCTAAAATGATTTTAACCAATTGGAGTAACCAGGCAATACAGTACATGCAATCAGTCACCATAATAAAATCATATTCGCTGATAAAAATTCAGTACTACTACTTTTTTTTTAAATGGAAAGAGACTCGAGCAGAGGTGCTGCTCAGCTACCAAGACTTTCTCGTTAGCATTTCATACACTGATTGCACTTCACATCACCCTGCAAATCCTCTTAAGGCATGCAGTAGTGTTTCCTGCCTGTGTGTGTGTGTGTGTGTGTGTGTGTGTGTGTGCGTGTGCGTGTGCGTGTGCATGTGTGTGTGTATAAGAAAGATAGAAAGAGACACAGAGAGGTATTTGTAAGCCCAGAGGACTTGCTTATCTCACCAGTACATGCATCTTTGTCTCTCTGGAGTGTTTCACTTTTCTAATTCTTAAAGAAGCAAAAACAAATAAAGTTGCACAAAAGTGACATGACATTGACAATGTCCCCGCTGTGTCGAACGGGCTAAAACAGACCTCATGCCAGATGATGCAACCTGGTCAGGGGCCTAAAGGGTGTCAAAACACCGCCTATAACTTAATAAAGTTAAGAAAAGAAAACATGGAATAGAAATGATTAGAACGCGCTGAGAGCAAATATATCATTTGTGTGTGACGGCATAGCTATAAGTTAATCTATAGTTAGCAGCACTAACCATAGCTGTGTTTACTGGGACCTATCACAGACGACATGAGACTGATAGTAGCTTAAGATAAGCGTCTTTGTTATCTATTGAAAAAGATGAATTTTATGTTTTAACGTCTTAATAACCAACAGTTTATGTTAAATAAATGACCAATGATCATTCTGTATTATTAGTAGAAGATTCATGGGTTCATCCAAGTGTTTCAAAATCAATTTCCAGGTCTACACAAGACATGTCGTACACCAAAATACCAAAACAAAGCATTGTGTCAGGCATCAGCTGCAACTGATAGAGCTATTTAGGTTCAAGTACTGAGTGTTGGCAGTCCGTTGTGACATTTCTGCGTTAGTTTTGGAGGGGGTTTTCAAAGTCCAAACACACACACAAACACACACACACACACATACACACCATTCTTTACATCTAGGGGCAATTTTAGAAATATTTCTCAAAAAGCATATACGTGTACCGAAATGTAAAAGCAAGCCAACAGGCAAAATAGCCTTTTATTTACACTTCTCAAACGATAAAAGATGTTTATAATAAGTTTGTTTGACCTGTTAGACAAGATTTGGAGTAGTCTGAGTAATGTTGAATTTTGTACAACTTAATATGTAATTTTATGAAACGTTGACCCCTAACCCTAACCCTAAACCCATGTCCTACAACCCTGGGCGGCTGTGGCTCAGATGGTAGAGCGGGTTGTCCACTAATCATAGGGTTGGCGGTTCGATTCCCGGCCCACGTGAATCCACATACCGAAGTGTCCTTGGGCTGAACTCCAAGTTGCTCCCAATGGCAGGCTAGCACCTTGCATGGCAACTCTGCCACCATTGGTGTGTGTGTGAATGGGTGAATGAGATGTAGAACCACTAAGGTTAAAAAAAGCACTATATAAGTGCAGACCATACCATACCAAAAACTAATACTAAACTGTATCTTTACTTGTCTTTTGTTGGTAAAGACAAATGATCTTTTATCTTATGTGTATACTTAAAAAAGACTTCATGTACATCACTGGACCTGATTGCCTTTGAGTAAAGTTTTAAAGGTATACTATATGCAACTTTATAGGTAAAAGAGACATACTAAAAGTACAAAAGATGTAGCTTGCGGGCTTGAGCTATAGAGACAAACATACTTTAGTACCTTGGTCTGACCAGCTACCAGCTGAGTTAACCATTTCTAACTTTTCACACAAGTTGGCACGAACAAATCTGTAAATATAACTACAAGCTCGTCATTTCCCAACAGTTCATTCTTTTTGCATAACTCTACTTATATAAATACCCCATTTTCTCATTCATGTATGAACAGCACACTCATGTGGTCAAATAAGTAATAACACAAACGTTCCTATACAAAATGCCAATCAATCTACTTCTGTGACTAAACATATTGTAAACATTTCTGACATAAATTAAAGCTATTCTTCAACCCTTAAAAGAAAGAAAGAAGAAAGAAAAAAAGAAAGAAAGAACTAGCCAGATTAGCATACATTTTTTGCTATGGCTTCTACTATCTAGCCTTATTGACACTGTCATTTCTTCACTAATAGCATTATTCTTTCAACTAAAGTGGACATTTGTTACACATGTTAAAAAAAGAAAGAAAAAAAGAATTAAAAGCTATGAATGAAAGTTACTTGGTTTTTGTAGGCTGTAGTATGGAATGTTTGACAGGATCCTCGAATTTTGGCTATTAATTTGCCTTTGTCTTTCATTTGTTATTAAAACGTTAGCAATGCTTTAACTAGATATTGCTATACTTGGTTGCGAATGAAAACTTTGACTTGGCTCATGAAACTTGTCATGGAACCGGTTTAAAGGGTTTAAAGGGTGTGGTTTTCTTTGGCGTGTGGAGGCATGAGCAGGAAAAAACAGACTTCGTTAACGTATATTTTTATTTTATTTTATTTTTTTTTAAACCTATGACGAGCTATATTACATTTACAGGATCAACTATGTAGCAAGACAAAATCAGTCAACGTTCCTTATGTTCACATGGTTAGATAGGTGGGAATAATATGATATAATAAAAGACAAGGTTTGTGAGAAATTAGGGATGAGTCTATGAGAGAGGGAGGAGTTGAAAAAAGGTGGGGAAAAAGGAAGCCTTTCAGGACTTAGGTCAGGTCAGGGGTGGATTTAGTGATTTGGGGACCCTAGGCAAAATATAGGAATGGGGCCCTCATTTCAGTATTTTAACATCGATAATAAAATTTTCAGCATAAGTTATTTAGCAGTAATAGCAATAATCAGGGGTGAACTGGGACCAAAACATGGCCCTGGACTTTCTGGCCCAGAGTGGCCCACAACACGCCCCATCGTAACACACCGGCTCATTGATGGCTAGATCAATTTTTAACACAAGTTACTAGAATAAAAATATAACACAATACAGAAACATTAATGCATGTTAGCTAGTCAGGGGGCATCGTCTGGGTTCAGTGTAGGAGAGCTGCACCACTCAGCTGTACAACTCCTCAATCAGGACCGAAACTTTATATTTTAACACCAACATCAATCTACATCTAATCATTTTACCCCCAAAAATAGACCACTACCACTACCACTACTACAAGTACTACTAGTACTACTTCAATAATAGTATAATAATAACATAATCATCATAATAATAATAATAATAATAATACATTTTATTTTCTAATATTAATATTATGAAATTAATATTGATATTAGGCCTATACTAATAAATAAGTCTATTTCACTACAACCACTAACCAGGAGCAAACAATAAGTCGCTGTATGGTACCGTAGGACAGCAACTTACGGAATTATTTAAAATTTTTTCTAAATTATGGTAATATTTAAACACATTTATTTGAAGTAGCACTGAACATGAATCCACATCTGAATGGCACACTATCATCATGTGACATTAAACTCACATATGATCATGTCTGAGAGAGAGAGAATAAACCCTGCTGAGAGAGAGAGAGAGAGAGAGAGAGAGAGAGAGAATAAACCCTGCTGAGAGAGAGAGAGAATAAACCCCGCTGAGAGAGAGAGAGAGAGAGAGAATAAACCCTGCTGAGAGAGAGAGAGAGAGAGAGAGAGAGAATAAACCCTGCTGAGAGAGAGAGAATAAACCCTGCTGAGAGAGAGAGAGAGAGAGAGAATAAACCCTGCTGAGAGAGAGAGAGAGAGAGAGAGAGAGAGAGAGAATAAACCCTGCTGAGAGAGAGAGAGAATAAACCCCGCTGAGAGAGAGAGAGAGAGAGAGAATAAACCCTGCTGAGAGAGAGAGAGAGAGAAAGAGAGAGAGAGAGAATAAACCCTGCTGAGAGAGAGAATAAACCCTGCTGAGAGAGAGAGAGAGAATAAACCCCGCTGAGAGAGAGAGAGAGAGAGAGAGAGAGAATAAACACTGCTGAGAGAGACAGATAATAAACCCTGCTGATTCAGAGAGAGAGAGAGAAAGAGAGGGAGAGAGAGAGAATAAACCCTGCTGAGAGAGAGAGAGAGAATAAACCCTGCTGAGAGAGAGAGAATAAACCCTGCTGAGAGAGAGAGAGAGAGAGAGAATAAACCCTGCTGAGAGAGAATAAACCCTGCTGAGAGAGAGAATAAACCCTACTGAGAGAGAGAGAGAGGGAATAATCCCTGCTGAGAGAGAGAGAGAGAGAGAATAAACCCTGCTGAGAGAGAGAGAATAAACCTTGCTGAGAGAGAGAGAGAATAAACCCGGCTGTGAGAGAGATAATAAACCCTGCTAAGAGAGAGAGAGAGAGAATAAACCCTGCTGAGAGACAGAGATAATAAACCCTGCTGAGAGAGAGAGAGAATAAACCCTGCTGAGAGAGATAGAGAGAATAAACCCTGCTGAGAGAGAGAATAAACCCTACTGAGAGAGAGAGAGAGAGGGAATAATCCCTGCTGAGAGAGAGAGAGAGAGAATAAACCCTGCTTAGAGAGAGAGAATAAACCTTGCTGAGAGAGAGAGAGAATAAACCCTGCTGAGAGAGGGAGAGAGAGAATAAACCCTGCTGAGAGAGAGAGGGGAAATAATCCCTGCTGAGAGAGAGAGAGAGAAGAAACCCTGCTGAGAGAGAGAGAGAATAAACCCTGCTGAGAGAGAGAGATAATAAACCCTGCTGAGAGAGAGAGAGAATAAACCCTGCTGAGAGAGAGAGAGAGAGAGAGAGAGAGAGCGAGAGAGCGAGAGAATGAACCCTGCTGAGAGAGGGAGAATAAACCCTACTGAGAGAGAGAGGGGGAATAATCCCTGCTGAGAGAGAGAGAGAATAAACCCTGCTGAGAGAGAGAGAGAGAGAGAGAGAGAGAGAGAGAGAGAGAGAATAAACCCTGCTGAGAGAGAGAGGGAGAATAAACCCTGCTGAGAGAGAGAGAGGGAGAGAGAGAGAATAAACCCTGCTGAGAGAAAGAGAATAAACCCTGCTGAGAGAAAATAAACCCTACTGAGAGAGAGAGTGAACCCTACTGAGAGAGAGATAATAAACCCTGCTTTCCCCCTGTCTCTACACTACACGTGCTTTCCCCCTCTGTCTCTACACTACACGTGCTTTCCCCCGTTGTCTCTATACTACACGTGCTTTCCCCCTCTGTATCTACACTACACGTGACGTCGCCGCCGTTTGCACGAGTTGGCTCCTATCATCCTGAATCAAATTTTGGAATAGTCCAACGTAGTGGGTACTGGAGGGGGAGGGGCGCTGATACACTCATAAATTAAACATTCTGATGGCATTTTAGCGTATGGACTTGTAGAAAATCATAATTAAATAGCCAAAAGTAAACACAAATAAAAAAGTACAAATAAAACTTTTAAAAAGAAACATAAGTTTATGCAGCATTTTGGGGGCCTTGGTAGCTCAGGATCCAAGGCAATTACCGACCATTGCCTAATGGTACAGTCCGCCCAAGGTGAGTTTCGCAACTGTAAACACTCTTTGCAGATCTGCAACTCGCAAGGGGGAAAAGACACTCTGAAGTTTTTGTTTTTGGATTTAAAACCTGAATTTAAAATATTATAGCCGAGACTATAATCACAGCAAAATAAGGATGTCGGAGAGGAGCCGGATTTTGATTAAAGGAGGTAAGGTGGTGAATGAGGAGTGTACCGTGCTGGCTGATGTGTTTATAGAGGACGGGGTGATCCAGGAAGTGGGCTCCGAGCTGCAGCTTCCGGAGAGCGGAACGCGAGTGCTAGACGCCAGCGGGAAACTGGTGCTGCCCGGAGGAATAGACACGCACACACATATGGAGCTGGAGTTCATGGGCACTGTGGCGGTGGATGATTTCCTCTCAGGTACCAAGGTAATGGAGCACTTCCGCTTCAACTGAGGATAACACAGTTACAGAAACACAAGTAAATACACATAATAAACGCACATAAATACACATCTCTCTCTCTCTCTAACACTCCAGCCACTTTAATAGAAACACTTGTACCCCTGCTCAGTTATCCAATATGTTAATATTGACATTACTGACATTATTCATTCAGATAATGTCAAACATCAGAATGGAGAAAAAAGAAAAAGTGATCTCTGTGACTTTGACCATGGCATGTTTGTTTATGCCAGAAGCTTGTTTGAGTATGTCAGAAATTGCTAATCTCCTGGTCTGCTGTCTCTAGAGTTGGTGCAAAAACCAAAGGGAAAAAACCACACACAATATTTAGAGCTGACAGAAAGGCTATGGTGACTTAAATAACCACGCTTTACAACCGTGCTGAGCAGAAAAGCATCTCAGAACACGCACCACGCCAAATCTTTAGACAACAGTCCAGACCATGTCGGGTTCAACTCCTGTCACCTAAGAGCAGGAATCGGAGGTTACAGTGGGTACAGGCTGACCGGCACTGGAGAATAGAAGATTGGAAAAAGGAATAAGAAATGGTTTTAACAGGAATGATTAAAGAAAGACGTTTTAGGATTGTCTCGGTCGCTAGAAATGATGTGAAAAACGTGGTGTACAATCAGCATAATTAACACACGCCTAGAGGAATGGGCAAATATTGGGCAAATGATCTGGTAGAGTTAGAACCAGTGTGGCATGAATATTGGTGAAAAAAAAAAGTTTTGGAGGATGTTATAATAAAGGTCAGGTGTATATATATATATATATATATATATATATATATATATATATATATATATATATATATATATATATATATATATGGTGTTTTTTTAACACCAAAAAAAACAAAACAACAGCCTGGGTAGTAAATGTGTTTAATAATTGGCTTAAAGCCAAAAATACTCCGGTGGAAGAGGTCGAGATAGAGGGGAAAAACACTTTAAATACCCAGCTGCGAGTTCAGAATATTCCATGTCATGCGCTGGACTGAACCATTATATTTCCACGTTTAACACAATATCAGATCATCCAACGATGTATTCAGGGCCGTCCTCAAAAATTTTCGCAAGGCTGGGAAAGATGTCAGCTCTCGACATCCTCCCATCTCCAGCGCTGAAGTAGAGCGCATTCGTAACTCTCCGTATCTGTCACCAGACACAGCAGATCGGCTGGTTCTCAAAGTCTGGCTTGAGATTCAGCTGAACCAGGCGAGGTGGGAGCGCGAGGGAAATCGAGAGTTAAGAAAACATTAATTCGTCATTAAAAAAGACGAAGATGGTGATGAATACGTTTGCAACGCAGAAACAAAAAAAAGCCCACTGATCCCAATAAAGATTGCTACTGGGGATCCATGTTTTCCAATCCAGGTGACCCACTTTGCCCAGTTAAAAGTTTCAAAAAGTACATCGCAAAATGCACACCTGATGCCACATCCTTCTACCTTCATCCACTTCACGTCCTGGCTGCATTACCAGCCCGGGTGTGCATTGTTTTTCTAATAATTCAACGGCCTCTCGTAAATTATCCCTTACATATCTGGTTTGACCAATGAGGCACAATGTTATTTTTTATGAGTCTCTTCACAAGATCAGGCTGGATCGCTGTGAGTTTTGCTCTCTTTGTAGGCCGCAGTAGCCGGTGGAACCACCATGATCCTGGATTTTGTCATCCCTCGAAAAGGAACGTCTCTGCTTGAGGCGTATGACAGATGGAGGAGGATCGCTGACGCCAAAGTGTGCTGTGACTATTCCCTCCACGTCGCTGTTACCTGGTGGGATGATAGTGTACGTTACTAAATACAAGACGATATAACCTGTTAATCCCAATGTTTTTGTTCTGTTCACTAGTTAGCAAGAACTCTGCATTGACTTTATAACAAGTCAGCTGGCGTATTTCTTATTAAATCCGGAATATTATCTTTATCTTGGGTTTTAGCAATATGAATATTATTCAGGTAAATAGACACAAATAATCGGGAAACCAGCTGCTGGCAGATGTACGTCCAAAATGTGATGGAGGGAATTTGAGGTCTGTGATGTAAGAAATTTGAGCGATAAATGTTTCAAATATTGTACTTCTTTAAGTAAAAAAATGTCAAATGCATCATTAAATACCGACAAATACATTTCCCGGACCACGATTCATGAATATAACCAATATATCATTAATAAATGTGTAATTAATCAATAAATAATAGACTGATCGTTGACTTTAGGTAAAACGAGAGATGGAGACTCTTGTTCAAGAGAGAGGAGTGAACTCTTTCAAGACGTTTATGGCGTACAAAGATGTGTTCATGCTACGTGACGACGAGCTCTACTCCGTTTTCTCTCACTGTAAAGACATTGGAGCCCTTGCGCAAGTCCACGCTGAGAACGGAGATCTGATTGCAGAGGTAAGGAGCACTCAACGAGTGCTTATTAACGTTTTAAAGCGAGAAATTCCTCCCAACGTCGTGTTTTAAAACCGTGAATCCAAAGTCCACTCGCTTCTAACGGGTGGTTTATGGGGCTCGTGAAAGCAAAGGGTGAATAATTAATTCCTCGATGGGGCAACAGCGTAGTTGTCAAGCAGGTTAAATGTATTTGCCTACAAATGTACACAGACCAAGAACTTTTGTACTGTTTTTTTTTTTTTTAGTATTAAAAACATTTTGTTGTTGATATTTATTTGATGAATAAATAAGAACCGTGGCTGGTTCTGCAAGATGCTCAATAAAACGTACAGCTCATTTCCTTATAAAACTGCAAAAACTGTACTATTTAAGAAAATAAAGCAAAGGGTCGTCACACCAAATATCGACAATACGCTTTACTATTGTATGTTTCTTTTAAGCAGAAAGGTTTGATTGGATTCTTTTCGAAGTCATCGTTTCTTTACAGCATTTCTTTTGCACAGTACTGTAGTCTATATCAGTGCTTCCTCAGCAGTTAAGGTTGTACTAGTGTCCCAGAAGTTGTGCGTTGAAATCCCAGAACTGTCAGAGAGATGCTTTAAGCAAGACCCCAGAGCTGCTCAGCTCTATAACTGAACTGTAGAACTGTGCTGTTTTATTTCTCAGGTAGTTTTTTGTCCAAGGGATTGCATATTTTCAAACAAACAAACAAACAAAATAACTTTTGAAAAGCTTAGCATGAGGATCTAGCCAAACGTGTGTAATATTTCTCATGACGAGGCTATTATAAAACAAATCTAAGATTACTGACGCCTATTTCTAGACATTTTCCCGATTTGAAGATTTGGCATTATTATATTCGATTGGGTTCTGAGTTTGCTTATTTCAGTCCCACGACAGGATAGAACAATTTCAAACTTGAATTTAGTAAACATGTCTTAACGAAATAGTTTGAACAATCTAACTGTCAATATGAGTTTTATAATAATCTCATATTGACAATATTTCTTCTAAGCAAGATGTTTTTACATATTTTTTTGCACTGCGTATATTTCTCTGCATTAAAATGTGTGCTGGTGTGTGGGATGAAACAGTAATCATTGGTCATGTTTCGTGACTTACGTATGTCATATCACTGCAAACCAGCGACTCCGTTTCCCAGAATGCATCACAAACTACAAACATGGCCGACGATTACATCTCCCAACGGAACACACAGACACGGCACCTTGTCCTGAGAACTAATCACACACGCCTGTTCCCAGTCACGTGGACAATCTCACCACACTACTTAAGAGGCTCTCACACACAATGTCTTTGCGAAGTATTACGCTCCGTTTCCTTTTGTCTCTGGCGTTACCAAGCCACGTCACCATGTTTGTTTATTCTGGTTTTGACTTTCTCTTTTACGACCTCGTCTCTTTGCCTTGGCTAGTGTGGACTGTTTGCCTGATCAATTGACCCTTGCCTGCCTATGTACCTTGATTTCTGCCTGATCCTTTGGACTTGTTATTTTCATTAAACTGCCATACTTGCACTTGCTTCTGTCTGTGCCTCCATTACATGACAACGTAGCATTGACAGAGATTTTAATAAAAAATTTACATTAACGGTACCACTCTACAAAGCCTCCTTTTTTAATCAATATTTTTTTAAATTTTTAAATTATCTTTATTTAAACAAATATAGAAAACAAATCTTGTGAACTATGCACAGACAGATATCTAGAAAACTGCCCATATTGAAATAAAAGTGATTGGGTGGGTAAAAGAAATGAGAGCAACCAAAGCTTTATTTTGTCCAGCAACACCTCGGTGATTTCCACCGAGACTGCAGTGGCAACCTTGATAGCTACAATAAAGGACCTACAATAAAGGACTTACCAAAAATAAAGGAATGAATGACACTTTGGCATTTCTTTTATTATTGTTGAACATTAATTATAAAACAAACATGTTTTTATTTCCTTCACAAACCATGGGGGATGCGAAGACTTAAAGTAATACTGTGACAAATATTCTCTCACAAATATTTACATATATAATAGATGTACACTCAGTCGCTAGGTTATTAAGTAAACCTATCATACATGTGAACTTTGTAAGTCTACAATAATACATAACAATAGTTGGACATAAAGGACATAAAGAGGGTGAATCACGATTGAATGTTTAACAGGACCACTGGAGGGCAGCAAATATGTATTTATGAAAAAGCAGTAAATGAGTCAAACAGAATCCCGGAATAACACTAACACTATAACAAAAACCCAAAATCTCAGTGTTACATGTAAGCCTTGAATTTTATGTTTCACAAGCGTCAATCACCACTGCAATGCGCTTTAGGAACATTATATTCCAGATTTTGTCCCCCTTAGCTGCTATAGTAACCCAACTCTTCTGGGAAGGCTTTCCACTACATTTCAGAGCATGGCTGTAGGGAGTTCTGGCCATCCAGCTACAAGAGCTTTAGTGAGGTCAGGAACTGATATTGGGTGAGGAGTCCTGGGGTGCAGTGTGCGTCCCAAAAGTGTTCAGTTGGGTGGACTTCGGGGCTTTGTGCAGCCCACTCGAGTTCTTACACACCAAACTTGGTAAACCATGTTTTCATGGCCCTAACTTTGAGCACACTTTGTGGCAACAGTTTGGGGAAGGCCTTCATATGGGTGTGATGGTCAGGTGTTCACACACTTTTGGCCATATTGTGTATTTAAGCTAAATACTGTTGTCATGCAGCCATCGTTCCCTTTCTTCTCCTTGCCTCATATACATGTCAGACCTCATGTGTGTCGACATTTTGTCTTCAGGTCATCTGTCCTCTATAGCTGGCAGTAGACTTCTCTACTATCATCTCCTTTCATCTCTTCAGGCTGTGGTGAGTGTATTTATACTTTTGGTGCCATTCAGGACTCTATGGCTATTAGCTTGAGTGGGGTTTCATTGTTAGGTTTCCAGGCTTATTATCTGTCACTCCCACACTGTCCACAAGTTAGGCGTTAGAACACCTTGACAGCTTTTGTCTCAAACAGATCTACTGGCCAAAATGGACAGAAAGTTTTGGCATCCTCTGCTTGGTTACTTGGTCCGTGAGTCTTCCTACTACTACAAATAGGGTTACCAGGTGCCTGGCTTTGGACCTTGTAGTCCAGTTTTCATGCCAAGCCAGTGTCTTTTCTTTAAGGGAATTACTTATAGGCATGTCATTCCAGGAAGTCTGTGTTGCTGCTATATGGGTGTCAATGTGCACCTTGTCCAGGTTCTACAAGGTCAACATCGCCCCTCATAGTGTCATGAGTGTGGTTCCAAACACTTTTCCAGCCAGTGGCTCGGTTTCTCATGGCATTGTGGCTTAGGAAATCTATGTGATTCTCATGAATCCAGTCAGTTAGGAGAGATCACATAGATAGGTATGTACACATTACATAAATTACTTGCACAAAGGTTCCAGGGAATGATGGCCATCATACAGCCATAAGGCATACAGGATTATGCAACTTTGTGACTGTTCACTCATAAGTGATTATTTCAAACCTTGTATAAGAGCTTTGTTGAATTGCCAATTTTATCCAAGTTAACAAACTGTACTTGAAAGCAAAGTTTAGTAAAGTCAATGTGCATAACTTTGCTCTGAATGATTCACCAGAACATTGCAAATTCCACATTTCGGAACATAAAATGCCAATTTTTTGAGTCCATCTAGGGGACCAAGAAAATGCTGTCTTTGGGAATCACAGGACCTGAAGGCCATGAACTCTGTCGCCCTGAGGACGTGGAATCGGAGGCCACTCAGCGTGCCATCACCATTGCCCACGCTGCCAACTGCCCTCTGTATGTGGTGCATGTCATGAGCAAATCAGCTGCTAAAGTTGTAGCTGCCGCTCGCAGAAACGGTGCGTGAACTTAATATAAAATCTTAACTTAAAATGGAAGGTTAAATAAACCAAAGTATAAATTGATTATAATCAAATTTTCAAGATACACGAACTTTAAATTTAGTGTTCTATAAAAAAAAAATAGTTCATTTAAATACATGTCTAATTTTAAATGGAAATAAATCAACATTATTGGCATAATTGATTATAAAATTACAAATACGTAAAATACGAATGTTTACTTAGTGTTTTATTAATGTCTTATGTAGAATGATTTGTGTAATGAATAACTGATTAATAATATCAGTTTTAAAAAGTTCAAATTCCAAATCAAATTTACATTATTTCAGGTGAACTTGTAATAGATCTAGTAACTGTACATTGAGTCCTGTGCTCTATCGTTATATAACATATTCCATCAGGGCGAGTGGTGTTTGGCGAGCCCATAGCTGCTGGCCTGGGTACTGATGGCACTCATTACTGGCACAAGGACTGGGCACATGCAGCAAGATTCGTTATGGGACCTCCACTAAGGCCGGATCCCAGCACACCCGGCTATCTCATGGACTTGCTCGCTAAGTACGCACAACACTTCTTCAGAGAACAGTTTCTACAAGCTTTCGTTGCATTCTCATGAATAAACATTTATGATTTATTAACATTTACGATCTGATTCAGAAGTACGTCACCTTTCCAATCATCATCACTGCTTAGAAAATCAATAGAATAGTCATGAATTACAGTAGCATAGACTTTTATTTTACAGTAGTGAGTCCACACCAGCACAGATTTTGTATAGTCAGACCACAGAAACCATTTTCACTAATAATATTTAAAATTTTCAGTGATGATCTGAGTGTAACTGGGACTGATAACTGCACATTCTTGATTTGCCAAAAAGCCCTGGGCAAAGACGACTTCACTAAAATTCCCAATGGCGTTAACGGTGTGGAGGATCGTATGTCTGTCATCTGGGAGAAAGGAGTGGTCAGTCACACACTTCTAGACTTTCTAGGATATATTTTTTTTTAATACTGAAATGAATAGGAGTAATTTTATATTTTAAGTCTTAGCCGTTTCAAACTCCTAGCTTATTATTCATTTACTCATTTTATACCATTCATTTTTATTGTTGATTTTTCTCGAATCTGTTTGCAGTGTCAGCACTTTTGTAACAACACTTTTGTAACTGCCATCGGACAGCCTTCGGGATAGAGGGTTTGCGATTGGTGGTTTCTGGAGAACATGGCTGAAAAAGTTGTGATTTTTTCCTTAAGTTAATATAGAGACAAAAAGAGACTGAACCACAGACACAACGCAAAACAGGCAACAACACGACAACAACAAAAGCTTGTCAAAGAAACACACAGAAGCTAGACCTAAATAGGGTTGTTGATTATGGGTAACACAGAGCAAGTGTGAGTGAGACATGTGACAGGATCATGTGACATGCTAGAGCTGATGGGTGATGTAGTCCAGTGCTGATTTCTGCATAACCATGATAGACCCCCCCCCCCCCCCCCCCCCCAAAGAGATGTCTCCTTGCGGAATGGAAGTCAGTTTTCCAAACAGATTTTCTCAGCCACTTGTGCTGAAGCCACGACTTAAACCTTTAAACCTTACACAAATAACCTACATATTTTCTAGGTTTATTTGTGTAATCATTTTTGTAAATGATTTTTGCACCTTTATTTGCTTAGATTTATTCCTAAATTGGAGGAATAATGTTTTTTATAGCAGATTTCTACATATACAAATGCATTGTGTATTGCACGTATTATTTTAAGCTTTGGCTTTCACCTGTAAAGTCTCATAGGTTGTCAGAAAAGTCCAGTACATTATTTAAGGGCCTGCTTAGATGAAAAGGTTTTTAAAAAAACTTACAGATGATCTATGAGCCCATTTATTTATTTTTATTGCCTTGTTGACCAAAAATGATGCGTTTTGATTCATGGAGTGGACGAGTTTGATTTTAGTGCAGAAGGATATGTGTGAAGGTTGATAGAGACTCGAGGGATAAGAGTAAAACACTCACAATGTTAACATTCGCTTTCCTCAGCATAGCGGCAAAATGGATGAAAATCGATTTGTGGCAGTCACCAGCAGCAGCGCAGCCAAAATCTTCAACCTTTATCCACAGAAAGGGAGGATTGCCAAAGGCTCTGATGCAGACCTGGTTATTTGGGACCCAAACGCTACCAGGTAAATCTATATTTGAGAATCTGCATTTGAGAATTAAAATGTTTAAATCCGTTTATAATGCGTTTGATTCCAGAATATTTACCCAACACCTTGTTACACTGAGGAAGTCATGAAGTTCTGTTAAAAGCTCCAGGCTTACATTCATCATTCTTGTAACTACAAATCTTTACTGTTAGTTCCAGTCTAGTTGCTGAATAATTCATGTTAGCTACTGAATTATATGCTTTAAGCCACATTTTAACGTTAAGGAGTAAAATTTAACTGTGACGGACACAACAATAAATTCACATTTATCTACACTTAAGTGTTTTGGGGGATTTTAGGGCTGAAGATCATCATTTCTATTTCCTTTTATTTCATCCTCAAATTCGAGGTACTAATACTGGTTAATAGGGGTTACCAATTAGGTTTGGTTAAATAAGGTCACATAAAAAAATGGTAATAGTAACTCAGCCATTAATTTTCCATTACTAGATACTTATAGATGTAAATTATGAAAAAAGGTGACAGTTTCAACAATAGCGCACCAACAAGATTATGACACTATGACTATGACAGCAGCACCAACAACAATAAGAATATAACAACAATAACAACAAGAATATACTCTCACAGCAATAAGAATATAAAAGCAAGAGCAAAGACAACAACATGAATAAAATATCAACATTAATGACAAAAAAAACCTATAACAAAACCAACAATAACATCAACACGAATAAAACATCAACAACATTAATGACAAAAAAAACATAACAGCACCAACAATAACATCAACATGAATAAAACATCAACAACATTAATGACAAAAAAAACATAACAGCACCAACAATAACATCAACATGAATAAAACATCAACAACATTAATGACAAAAAAACCCATAACAACACCGAAAATAACAACAAAGACAACAACATGAATAAAACAACAACAATGAATATAACAGCAATAACAAAGACAACACGAATAAAACAGCAACAGTGTTAATGACAACAAGAAAAATATAACAACACCAAGAATATAACAGCAACAACAACAATGACAAAAACAATAACAATAAGAATACAGCAATAACAACAGTATACCATAACAAGAAGAATATAACAGCAACAATAATGACAGCAACACGAATAAGAATATAACAATAATAATATACAACAACAACAGCAACAACAATAATAATAATAATAATAATAATAATATATATAATAATATATATAATACTATATATATGACAGATACTTTTTGGTGGATCTGCTATACCCATCTTCTTCATTTTGACCCAGGAATAAAACAGATTGCAAAAAGTAAATATCAATTAACACCACCCTCTTTTGACAAAATTAAAACAAACAGGTTCATTTACTCTGTTAGATTACAGTGCTGTGAAAACATATTTGCCCCATCCTGATTTCTTTTGTTTATGAGTATATCTCATGCTACATAGTTTTAGATCTTCACACGAAATACATCATAAAACAAAGGCAACCTGAGTAAACAAACAATACAGTTAAAAAAAAATACATTTATTGAAGCAAAAAAAAGTTATCCAACAGCTATCACCAATGTGAAAAACTAATTGCCCCCTTAAACTTAAAGTCTGTTTGTAGTAGCAATAGCTACAACCAAACACTTCCGATAACTGGAGATCAGTCTTTCACTTACTTCTAGGACTAGGATTTACTTGCTTTTTTATATCATTGTATTGCTGCATAATCCAGTTGCGCTTGATTTTCAACTTAGGGACTGAAGACCGGACATTGTCCTATAGGAATTCTGGTAGAGAGCAGAATTCATGTTTCCCTCAATTATTGCATGTTGCTCAGACTATGAAGCAGCAAACATCCCCACACCATCACACTTCCACCACCATGCTTGACTGTAGGTGTGATGTTCTTTTTGTGGAATTCTGTGATTGGTTTACGTCAGATGTAACGGGATCCCTGTCTTCCAAACAGTTCCACTTTCTACTCATCAATCCACAGAACATTCTCCTAAAAGGTTTGAGGATCATCAAGGTGTGTGTTGACAATATTCAGAGGAGCCTTAATGTTCTTGTGGGTTAGCAGTGGTTTTCACCTCACCACTCTTCCGTGGAAGGCCCAGCGGAGTGAAGTCATGAACAGTGACTTTTATTGATGCAGGAGAGGCCTGTAGTTCCTTTGATGTTGTCCTTGGCTATTTTATGTCTTGCTGGATGAGCCGTTTCTGTGCTGTTGGAGGAATTTTGGAAGGTCGGCCTCTTCTGGGAAGGTTCACTACTGTGCCGAGTTTTTCCATTTGGAGATAACGGCTCTCACTGTGGTTCTTTGGAGTCCCAAAGCCTTTGAAATAGCTTTGTAACCCTTCCCAGACTGATGTATCTCAATCATCTTATTCCTCATCATTTCTGGGTTTTCTTTAAATTTTGGAGTAGTATGTTACCGTGTAAGATGATTTTAACCAACTACATGCTGTTGAAATAGTTCTATTTAAGTGTAGATTTGATTGAACAGGGTTTGCAGTAATCAGGCCTGGTTTCTCTAGTCCAACTGAACCCAATTATGAATGCAGTTTCGTAGATTTGGGGAACTAGTAACTACAAGGGCAAATACATTTTCACACAGGCCCAGTTGAGATTAGATAACTTTTTTTGCTTCAGTAAATAACATTATCATTTAAAAACTGTATTTTGGGTCATTTGGAAATATTATTTTCGGTCTCAGCTACCCAGTGTCAGTATGACCCATGAAAAGTCCACGCATCGGGAAGTAAAGAGCAGAGCACATGGGTTACAAAGAAGAAAATGGGAAAGAATAGCAAATAAAAACAGTACATGGAGACAAGTGGCTTGCGCAGACAAATACAGAGCATATACTTGAGCGGAAATAATATTGGCACCCTTCACGCAGTTCACATTGCCCTTTCTTATGTCCAGCTGCTCACATTCTTGCATTTACGCTACGAGCTTAAACTTCTGCCATGAAACGATGTGCTGATTATATTGGAAATTGTCCTTTAATAAATCATTCTTGAGATGTAAACAGAGAAGTGAATATCTTATTGCGTAATACTGTAGTGGTGGTTTAGACCAGTTTCCTCTTTACTACAGTGTTGTCACTAAACCCTGTGACACAAAGAGGAGTGTGTGGATCGCCATAAATGGTAACGTATGCAGAGCTCTCTCTCTCTCTCTCTCTCTCTCTCTTTCTCTCTCTCTAAGTTAAAGCAAAAATTATTTTCCTCATGGTTATCAGTTAAATGCCGTCACAAAGTCAAAACTGTCATGCATTACTGTCATTACTGTACAGTATGTGGACGTCTGAACATGGCAATACAAGCACACACTGACACACTCATGCCACACGTAGTGAGCCAGTCGAAGGCCACAATGTGTTTTACATAAGTGCGCTCTACAGTTTCCTTTCCCAGTGAATGTAGCTCAAGGACAGCAACTCAGCGCATAACAGCTGGGAGCGTCTGAGCGAAGCACAGCACCAATCAGGTGCCATCTAGTACGAGCTGAGCGTTTGTGTAAGAGCTGCTCGTGGCTTGCATGCACACGTCATTCACGCTTCCGGTGACCTAGAGACAGCCATATATTAAACTGCATGCTGCTGTAGTGAATAGATGGAAACCATCATGCCATATATGGAATCTCTAACTGCCTATTGTTTTGTACTATACTGACACACTATAGGGAATGAAACATATACATATTATTTGTAGGTATTTTTTATAAAATACATGTTGTTGTATTTGTATTGTATAAAATATATGTTGTTGCTCTAATACACTGCTACAATAGTGTGCAAACTTATATATATCACTTTTACATAAACATATATTTATATATATTTTTTAAATTGTCTTTTTGTGTGCTTTCCACATAAACAATATCAATAATTTATAGATGTTTTTAAAATGTTTAATTTAATTTTAATTTTCAGGTTCATACATAAGAAATAAGTATGCACTTACGTATGTAAGTAAAAATGATTTTCATTGTAAATGATGAAATTATTATTATTATTATTATTATTATTATTATTATTATTATTATTATTATTAGGGGGCCAAGCACTGAAGGTGCGTAGGCACCCTATTGTTATTCTACCTTTTCTATTCTTCTTCTTCTTCTGGCTAGGTTATCTATTGCAGCCCTTAGAACCATCTGGTAAAAAGTTGTGAAATTTAGCACACTGATTGGGGACAGACTAAGGAACATTCTAACCAAATTTGCGCCAAGTGCTGCCAACACTCTAGTGCCACCATAGGCTCATATTCATGCCTAATTTGGAAGTACGTTTATGGTCATAACTTTTGAACCATGTGCCAAATATTGAAAAGCATGTGAATGTGTGGCTCACAGAGTATTATTATTATTATTATTATTATTATTATTATTATTGTTGTTGTTGTTGTTGTTGTTACTGAAATGCACTTTTACAATTCATTTATCTCAACTGTTTGATAAAGTGTCATAATAATAAAATAAAAAATAAATGAATACAGTGGTCAGGGAAAATAAATAAGTAAGTTAGTAAATATATAAACAAACAAAAAAAACCTTAAGTGAATGGGTTACATTTTTTTAACAAATATTTTTCACTACATACGTTCAGCATTTGCATGAAATGCACTGGCATTCTTCATTAGATGCATCTACATTTTTAATGTTTGATAAACATTATTTTCTCTCCTTTTTTTTGTGAGGCTTTCATAACCCGTGATGTTATTGGATTAAGCTAAATTGTTTAAGGTTTCTTTTAAATGATCACTTAATCTGGGGCAATATCAACTAAACGTGAGTAACTGAAACAGAAAATGCTTTACAATAATGCCACTGCTCAGTTTTTCTGGGGTTTTGGGTTTGTTTATTTTTGCACGTTTTCATGTAGTGTCCTTGTTAAAAAGCAATATCTGTCATCTTTTTATGAGAAGCTCATTATGTCTTTCTCAGTAGAAGATACACAGCTGGGTGACATTCTGTTCCAGCCACAGCACTGAACCACGTGAAACTCCCTGTAATGTGCTGATGAGGCGTTTCTGAAAAAGCCTTGCACACCAGCACACTAAATTTAGAAAAAGGGCTTTTTTATATATACGTCACTTTGGACATAGTCTGTGTGACACTCAGATTTCCACTGTATGTAACATCTAGCAAAACCACATGGATTTTGCCTATACCTACGTAAACCTATAAGGATTTTAAAGTTAAAAGTGACTATAACTTTGTAATATACAGTGTATTGCATAAGTATTCACCCCTCTTGAACTTTTCCACATTTTGTAGTGTTACAATCTGGAATCAAAATGCACGTATTTAGATTTTTTTTTGCCACTTGAATGACAAAATATGTTAAAATAACGTGTAATTGTTATTATTATATGTTGAATAAGTTATTATTCAAAATATCTTTATTGTGACACAAAGGTTAATGAACCAAAAATCAGACTTTTATTTGCTACATATGTATTCACCTCTTTGGGTCTGTACTTAGTAGAACCCCCTTTGTGTGCAATTACAGCTGTCCGACTAATAGAATATGTCACCATCTGCTTTGCACATCTGGATTGTAATATGTTCGCCCATTCTTCTTGGTTAAATTGCTCGAGCTGTGACAAATTAAATGGCGACCACAAGAAGTTGCAAGAGCTTACCACAAGTTCTCAACCGAATACTAATTGAGTTCTAAGCTTTGACTGGGACATTCTAACCCAATCAGATTCATGGCTTTGAACCACTCCAGTGTAGCTTTTGTAGCATGCTTAAGGTTGTTTGCTTTTTGGAAGGTGTCTCAGTCTCAAGTCTGTTGCAGACTGGAGCATCTAGGATTGTCATTTCCATCCATCCTGCCTTCAACCGGGACTAATTTCCCAGTCCATGCTGAAGACAAGCATCTCCACAACATGATGCTGCCACCACCATGCTTCACTGTGGTGATGGTGTTCTCTGGGTGATGAACAGTTTTGGGTTTCTGCCAAACATAGCTCTTTGTAGTTTGTAGTTTTCCATGGTTCTATGACTGAGTGGAGGACTGGTAGGGTGGTTTCCTTCGGTACAAGTGGAGTTTTCCTGTTTACTCGTTTCCTTGTTGAGCACCAATCTCAAAGTCTTCACCTAATATCTGTGACCCATTGCGGGCAGACTATAAAAGGTCCCCTCTATGTCACGCTCATCCTCTGACCATTCTCATCAACCCAAGTGACCCGGGTGGCCTGATAGTTCTTCACTCAGTTGTGGAACAATGATTACATACTGTACATAACCGCCATTGTATTTCTTTCCATTTTGCATTCCATTTGGACCAAGGGCAGTGGTTAAGACATTGGACTTCTGATCGGAAGGTCGTGAGTTAAAATCCCAGTACTGCCCAATAGCCCTTGAGCAAGGCCCTTAACCCTCAACTGCTCAGTTGTATAAATGAGATGAATATAAGTTGCTCTGGGAAAGGGCATTAGCCAAATGCCATAAATGTGTATCATGTGTATCATGAGCTTGTTAGACGTCTTGTCAGACAATAATGCAAATATTATTGAGATTACAAATGAGTGTAAATACGGCTTCCTATTGAGGAAGTGAATCACTCAATATTCCTTTACTGCTTTCTGTTGGGGCTCAGAAGGTTCTCAAGCTGCTGATGCACTCTATTCATGGTATGAATCCCTCAGAGTGTTAATACTGTATTATACTGAAGGTAAGGGTTAACCAAGCTCATTATATAGCACATGGGCTATGATGAAGCACCGTTTCTTCTGTAACATCGGACAAAGCTCTATGTTTCACCAAAGTAGCGATTAATGCACATTGAATGACATATAATCAAAGAAGCTGTCTCTTGGCATGAGTTCTTGAGTATACTTGCACAATGATTTCCTTTACCCAGTGGGCTAACCTGTCTTTAGAGAGCATAGGCCCCTTATTTTGTGCCCCAGTTGTGGTTTTTAAGATTAAACTCCATTTTTTTTTTCTTCAGGTTTACCTGATATTGTTAATAAAGCAATTAAAAATTTGTAGCATTGACTCATATAATGAACCAGCAGTTATATTTTATATTTTTGGCTGGAGCTGCTGGTTAAACTTTAGGTGTGTGTGTGTGTGTGTGTGTGTGTGTGTGTCTGTGTGTGTCTGTGTGTGTCTTTGGGGGTCAGTTAATCCCCACTACTTCAGGCGATGTCACACTACTGTGCCAATTGTTTTCCTATTAGTAGCATTGACTCATAGCATCTGACAATTGTGTAGGATGGATTCAGTCATTATTGCGTGTTAGCTAATATAGGACACACAAGTCATCAGTAATGAATAACAAAAACATTCCTCTATTTCATCTCTCACGAATGTGGACTAAGTTCATTCACATCTTTTGCAGTATTTCATTTTGTGTGTTTAGAAAGAATATATTAGTTAGCGTCTTCTAAAATGGGAATGAGCTGTTTAGCCATTTCATTCAATTAAAAACACTGCTTCAATCAGTACAGAGTCAGGAAGGGCAGAGGGAATGTTGTGCTTTAACAAGCAATGCAATAATCTGTGTATTTAATTTACTGTAATATAGTTCTGTAGTGCATGGGTCTTATTTTTTCCTATAATCCTTTTTTAATGTAAAGCATGATGAAATGGGCGTATCAGGGTGTCTTGCTTTGTATATCAGTACTCTGTTTTATCTTCCTGACGGATGCTTGTTCATTATGTAGCAAGGCAAAGCAGTGAAGCAGATGTGATTTAATGCTAACTAGGTAATGGTGTGCTAATGGCTACCTGAAGAAACTAGGGTTGTCACTGTACCATAAATATATCTTATGATACTGTACCAGCTGAAGTATCACGATACCAAGTAGTATCACGATACCACACAATATTGTGTTAATTCATAATTCAGATCTACAAAATGAACCATATTTACAGAAATGCATAGGTATAAATGAAAACAGACAAACCAGATTTTACTCTGAATACGTATTAATGAGAATGAATAACTGGCTATTGGAAAAACTCAGGAAATGGTCATACAATTGGCAAGAAACTAATTCAATGTGTCACATATTTCATCTATTGTTCCCTAGAGCAGTGAAATCATGCAAATGGAAATTGTCCTGAGAGTACTGAGAATGAACACAACATTAAATAACTGAATTTGGAAACGAACTCCAAAAAAAAAAAAAAATCATAAAATTGGGAACGTTAGCTCACTTACTAGCAAACACGGCTAATTTTAGTATTTACACAAAGCGGTTAGCATAACGTTAGCCCGCTTCAGCTAATTTTAGTATTTACACAAAGCGGTTAGCATAACGTTAGCTTGCTTCAGCTAATTTTGGTATTTACACACAGCGGTTAGCATAACGTTAGCTTGCTTCAGCTAATTTTAGTATTTACACACAGCGGTTAGCGTAACGTTAGCTTGCTTCAGCTAATTTTAGTATTTACACACAGCAGTTAGCGTAACGTTAGCTTGCTTCAGCTAATTTTAGTATTTACACACAGCGGTTAGCGTAACGTTAGCTTGCTTCAGCTAATTTTAGTATTTACACACAGCGGTTAGCATAACGTTAGCTTGCTTCAGCTAATTTTAGTATTTACACACAGCGGTTAGCATAACGTTAGCTTGCTTCAGCTAATTTTAGTATTTACACACAGCGGTTAGCATAACGTTAGCTTGCTTCAGCTAATTTTAGTATTTACACACAGCGGTTAGCATAACGTTAGCTCGCTTACTAGAAAACAGGAAATCTTTAAAGATTAAGGTAAAGAATTTAGGTTAAATGAAGTGTCACTAACCTTTGTTTATTCTGCAAAAGCATTGAGACGTGTCGTTTTAGCAAAAATAAAATTACCTGCCGCACATACAGCATTACTTACGATACTACCGTATTGACAATACTACCATCGGCATCGGTGGTATTTTGAAGCTTTAGTATCGCTATACTCCCTTAGTGCTGGTATTGTAAGAGCTATTATTGGACATTAAAAGCATAAATGCTTGTAAAGTTATTATTTAAAATTGTTTATGCATTAAGAAAAGGTTGACGTTTGGTGAGGTATTACATATTTATGTACATTTGGTGTACATTTCACCCCTCTTTTACTCTGCAGTGGTGTGTTCTGTTTTCCTCTTGAACCGTCTTTAAGAGTAGGCATGGCTTTTTAAGCTAGAAAGAAAGACGGAGCAACACAGTTTTTAACCAGAGTTTTATTTATTTCTCTTGATTGTGGAAAAAATTTTCAGTAAACAATTGAAACTTGAATGAAGACCCGAGTCAATTCTTTTGCCCCAAAGAACAAGAAAAGATTCTTGCTAGCATTAACAGATATACCGTGCAACCCTAGAAGAAACATCTCACCAAAAGTACTACTAAAAATCTGTCATTTAAACCAGTTTGAAGCTTACTATTCCGTAGACCTTCTAAGATCTTCCTATGGGGCATATGTTCTTGTAGTGCATACGTCACCACAAGATTAACAAAATCTCCCAAAACAGAGCCTCAGTAAAGCAACTGTGTATGTTACAGGGTGATTTCAGCAAAGACCCACCACCAGGCGGTGGATTATAACATCTTCGAGGGGATGGAGTGCCACGGTGTTCCTCTGGTGACCATCTCCGGAGGCAGAGTGGTGTATGAAAATGGCCGTGTGTTGGCTGAGCCTGGGACTGGAAGGTTTATTCCCCGAAAGCCCTACTCTGACTTTGTGTACAAGAGAATAAGACGAAGGGACGAGGTTAGATTTATCACTTGCTCTGATCGTGACCTTATCATAGCAACCTATCAATCTTATAGCATATTTTAAGGGCTATCATGTTTACTTTTTCAATATTGACAATGTTTAACATTGTGTAACGTATTCATTTTAAAATGTTGGATTTCCTTACTCTGAGTGATTTTGTGATGTGTTTAAAATTTCAGGTTGGGAAACCCAGTGCCGTGGTCAGGACACCCTATAAAGGAGAAGTCATATCTACAGCAAACAGAGCTTAAAGAAAAACACTCAGAAATCTTGCAATATAACCGAGTAACCATTTCTTCTTCTAAGATTTTAAAGTTGATATACAGTGCTGTGAAAAAGTCTTAGATTAAAAGGTGTTTGTGAAGCCTTCTTTAGAATTACAGATGCATTCATACAATTTTTTTTTCAGACGTTTTCAGAGTACGAGTGCGTGGTTTTTACTTGTCCTTACTGATACTGAGGCTACGTCCATGTTAATCCGGATAGATCTGTAAGCTGCATCTTCGTTTTAAAACGTTCTCCATCTACAGTCGTTTTCAAAGGCTTTCTGAAAATTGCTCGTCCACACTGAAACCGTCTGAAAACGCTTAGATCCCTATACTGCACGTGCGTAAAAACTGCGCAGTACAACGCCGTCCACCATCTTGTTTGTTTTGAGTTGAATGGGTCACACGACTGCATCACATGACTAAAAATACATCATCGTTTTTGAGTATCGACGTTTTCTCAGTCCACACTGCAACACGAGAACGAAGATGCGTTTTGAATATTTATCCGAATTAATGTATACATAGCCTGATACTGAAATGAGTAACCTATTTAGTATTAATCAATCAGGGGTGTCATGGAACAATTTATTAGCCATGTTTATATTTGTTGCTGCAGTGTGCTGCTAGCAATGAACCCCTCTAAGATACTAAGATTTATGTTTAAGACGCTAATGGCCAATGCTCTGCACACTCTGGTCGACTCGCTGTCTGTTTAAGAAGCATAAGATGGTACGGTGGTATCGGTACAGGTGCAAGGAAATGAGCATGGTGTTGAGATGGATACACAATATCAGTATCAGTATCGATACGTCCCTATTTAGAATGCACGACCGAAGCTGTGTACGTCATTTTCCCAAAGATGTAGTGTGAGAAATCAAATTCTTTTTATATTTGTTTGCGTTCATCTGTCTATTTTCAGCAAATCCCCTACAGCACTAGCTGAAACACGCACGCGCGCACACAAACACACACACACACACAAGTGCTATGAATCACCTCTGTGATTCACAGAAACCTACAGACACGCATCATTGTGTTTACTGGCTCCTAAACAAACCATCTTAAAAATTGGACTCATCACTTCATAAGACTTTCTGCCACCAGTTGTAACAGCTTGATTTATAGTTTCATACTTTGTCTTTATGTAAACAATGACAAAAAAAGGTTGCTTTGCTGCAACACACGCAATAACACTATTCCTCATTGATTTTGGTGCCAAGCGGCTGGGCCAGATACTGAGCAAGCAGTTGACTATATTTCTTCTTGTCCCTTTGGGAAATGGCTTTAAATGCAGGACGTTTTGGCTCCTTCACTGAATTTTCTGTCTTCAGCTTGGCTAGTTTCTTCAGATATTGTTTTAATTATTATGTAGGGCGCCTCAAGGTGTTCATCTATCCATCTCACATTATGTATGCAGTTTTCAAGAAAAAAACCTACTTTTATTGTACTAATATTGATTGGAAAATACATTTAGAAATGTTCAGAGCCCGTGTTGTATTTTTTCCCCACATTTTGTTGTGTTGCAGCTTTATGCTAAAATGCTTTAAATAATATATATATTTTTTTTCATATCAATCTCCATTCCGTACACCATAATGATAAAGCAATAATCAGATTTATGACAACTTTGCAAATTTATTAAAAATAAATAAGTGAAATAACCCCCCCAAACACTAAAACATTGACATACGTATTCTGATCCAATGCTGTGACACTTCAAATTTATCTCGGGTGCATCCAATTTCTCTGGATCATCTTTGAGATGTTTCTACACTTTGATTTGACAGAAACATATTTAATGGAAAAGCATATACAATAAAAATAAAACCATGTCAAATGAGCTTTTATTTTAAACAAAGAAAAAGACTGAGAAAGTAAAATATTCTGTAGTACATTTTGTACAGTTTGACCGCATTTTGTAATTGACCTACTTTCAAGTTTGAGAGCTGAAAATGATCCTAGTTATGTGAGATTTTGAAAAAGCTCTTGAGCCTTGTAAAAGAAAGGTTGAGTGAAATAAAAATGGGTCACGATATTCAAGTGTAGCGTGATCGAGTGGTTTGAAAACGTCTACGTATAGAGAATGAAATTTGTGGACAAAGTGATAGTAAACCATAGTGAACATAGAATTTCTATCTCCTATTAACACAGCAGATTTGATAGTGATGCTGAAGGTTTTGTGTTTGCGCAAATATCAATAATATATTACTAATTTGGATGATTTTTTTTTGTAGTGTTTTATAAGTCAAGCAAAAAATCGAATCCAAGCATATAAATGAGCTGTTAGGAGTTAGAAGTCTTGCACAAGGGTTCAAATACTGGCTGTCAAGCAGTCTTGGGATTTAACCTCACATTCTTCCAGTCACAAGCACAGAACCTTAACCACTAAACTACCAATTTCTTCATCTTGAGGATCTTTTACCAATCTTTTATCATGTACATCATCTAAAATGGTCAGGTTCTTCATCCATACTTTATCTGGACAGCATTGATATTGTCTGTTGATGTTTTGCAGCAACATTAAAAACATTACAATTTTACAAGTTCTGTAATGAAATGAAATATTTTGGTAATAAACAAATTTTATATCAATATATGACCTGGATCTCTATTTTCCAGCTATACAGTAAACTGCAAACACATTTTTTCTTTTCTTTATTGATGCCTGAATATAAATAAGATGTACATTAGATCATATATAATCCAAATATAATAGAGTATTAACAGCATGAGTATGTTATATAAATACATTATTTTCAACTATAGTCAAATAACCAGTATTCTGAAGTTTGTAGCTTATACAGTGGTTCAAACTAAAGACTCGTGCACACTATATTTATGAAACATCTAATAATCAACATATACAATAATAAATGGAAAAGACAGGGTTTAAGGATCCAAAATATTAACGTCTTATAAATATGCGAAAGCACACAACATTGCAAATGACCCAAACAAACCTCAAGTATCTATAGTACAATATGTAGTAAAATGTAAAAAAAAAAATAATAAAAAAAAGAGGGTCTTTTAAGGGTTCTTTAGGTGTTTGTTGGATAGGTAAGGGTTCTTCGTTGCTGAATTTGTTGTACAGTTCAACATAGAACCCTTAAGGGTTCTTCCAGAGAGACAGTTCCAGATTGAACCTATTTTTTTTTTAGTATTGTATAACGGATGTATACAAAATGTATACCAGTGAAGCTAGGTTTTATCTATAAAATTTTTTTAAAAATTAGCAAGTTTATTAAAAATAAACTGAAAACGAAACTTATAATCCATTCTCAAGGTTGTTGTTTTGATAACGGAAAATGATGGGGAACCAAAAGTGGAGCTAGAAAGAAAGAAGAGAAATATTGTATATTAGTAAAAACTTCCAGTCTAGAGAAATTCTGGCTAATTTTCAAACATTTGTGTTTGATGACCATTTCTTAAATTGAATTTAACAGATTCTTTCAGAAATACAAGCTACTGTATTTCTGTTCATTAAAAAGTAACTACAAAAGAAAACCAACCTGTGTGGCAAATGATTTCAGGGTTCTTTTGGCATCCTTTGCTGTCCATTTCGATCTTCGTTTCAGGATCTTGGCATGCAGCTCTGCAATCCGCTTCTCTGCGTCTTCTGAGTAGAACTGCTCAGACACGATGAGCCTCAACTGACTGAGCTTTGAAGACACCACGACCAGAAGAACCAGCAAGCCGAAGATGACCGACAGAGGGAGGACTGATTTGTAGAGCCATAGTTCTGGAGCTGGCAAGCACTTCTTTTCAAAAACGGGCACATCGTAGGAAAAGTCATAGACTTTTCGATCACGTTCAACGTTGATGCCGATAAAGAAGATTCCTTCCTGACCCAGAAGAAGTGGACACAAGAAAAGAAAATTTTCAGATTAAATATAAACACTCTGAACCACTGAAAATAGTAAAGCATATAAATACTTAATTAAGCACTACATATGCAACACTGATAGCCTTGATTCAAACTAAAGCATACTTCTACAGTATATCTGCCTTTTTACCTCCACTTTCAGTAACACAGGAACATGGAGTGGCTTCAGTTCTTCTAATCGCTTGCTCAAAACAGAGATAATCCAATAAACAAGAGCATCGAGTCCAACGAAGAAGAGCCAGGCCATACTATGAGTTACAATCGACATGCTGAATTTAAGCATGGTTTTCACATCTTTTTTGGTTAAATGGGCAGAGGGAACAATAATGTAACGTTTCGATTCCTTCTTAGTCAGAGGGAGAACTGAGGGCTTTCCCTGTAATCGTTGGCTTTCATCATACTTCAAGAATTTTTTTGTAATGAACACATTTTTCTGCTTTCTGTTCAAACGAAACCTCCTCAGGTAGAGGGCCGTGGCAATAACGAGGATCGCGACTCCTAAAACCGGAGATATTTGCTTTCCTATGGATGAAATTCCGTCAATGACAACCAACACACTCTCAGCAGTGTTATTCATGGTCCTCTGGGCTTCGGATATTTTCTTCGTTAACTCTCCTGAATGCACAATCGGCTTCAGTTTGAAGTCAGTGTGATAATTCCCGCCCAAAAAATTGATCAGGCCTTTTTTAAGCTCGGAAGCCACCCATTTTATCATGCGGATATAGTTGCTGAGAGGTGCTAGGTCAATGGAAATAAGCTTTTCCTCCAAATTGCAGACTAAACTCTTTCCAAGTCCCTTCATGTTCATCAGAGTGTTCCGGATGTTCAAGAAGATCACCACTGTTGTTCCAGCTGTAAGGAGCTGTTTCTTGCCTTGTTTCAAGCTGATGGACATCAGGAACAGAATTCCGAAACAGCGAACATTTGGTGAAAACCACATAGCTAGTGTAACACAAAGCCAAAACGCTGATGTAGTAGCAATGGAGACCTCAGTGCCAAAATTTAAAGGGAAGCGGAGACCAAGGAGGCAAAAAAAAGCCAAAATGAAACTGGTCATGAGGCATGAGATAAGCAGAATGAACTTCTCACTCCAGCTCATTTCGCTCTTTGTTGTGTAGAGCGAACAAATCCGGGATGAAGTCGTCTTCAGGCTCGCTTTCAACTTTAATAAGTTCATTGTTGGCTTTTTCTGAAATTAAATGGCAAATTGGTTCTTATGATTAACGTAGCAGACACAAACATAAGTAATCATAAGTATCTGTTTGAAATCAAATGGCTTTATTAGGAATTTTATGTCACAGATCTACAAAAAGAATAAAAATGTACATAGAAAACAAGTCTTGATTGCATTAATATTCACCTGCTTTCCTGTAAAGCCATTAAATATGCTCGTGTACAATCAGTTGCTTTCAGAATGAATGTAGTCTACCTCTGTGTAATTAAAGTGTTACATGATCTCAAAGCAAGTAGCCTTGTTTTTGTAAGGTTCCAGAGTTTGTTGGGGGGGGGGGTTACCAAAATTGTGATGACAAAAGAGTTATCAAAACAAGACAAGGCAGGTTGGTTCATGTAGCAAATTTCCTACGCAAAAGAAAATTTCTATAATGTTCACATTGTCTAGTGTGTCAAATAGTTCAGTGAAGTCCCTCTGATTTCTGGAGTCCTAATTGTTCTCTACAAGCATTGCGTTTGCTAACGTGCACAATAATTCACCTGATCATCCCACGGTAGGAAAGTATTTTGGGAAGCTCCTTGTTTAATTCAGCTTCTATCAGGGTGGGAATATAGTCATGTTATATACAATCACGCTTAAGCCGTGATTTTCCATCAATGTTCAATTGAAAAGCGTATGATAAGTGTCCAGGATACAGATCTGGAGAAGCACCAGTTACGGGGTGGATTATCAAAAATATACCAAACTTATACAAGAACATATGCAAGAACAGCATAAATAAAATCCCCATTAAATCCATTTTGAATTCTATGATGTAACACTATAAAACATGGAAAATTCTAAGGAGGTGTCAATACTTATGCAAAACACTGTTTTAAACTATACAGTTTTCCAGTTTGGATATATTCTACAGTTGGGATTGTGTTAAACTAACACCCATCCCAGAATTGTGCTAAGTACTATTAAAGTGCTATAAAAGATGATATTAGAGAGACTAATATAATCTTATTAGAATTACAATATTATAATCTTGAGTGTGTTTAAAGTTTTAATTTACCTCACCTGAGCAGACACAAGCTGAGCTGGACACGCCGGCGAGTTCTTGAAGTAATCGAAATGTTAGAAAAGAATTTCCTCTTCACCTTTTATTGAGTCAAAACCGCAATGTTTTCTCACATTCATGAGATGTCTCACAAGACGGAACCACAATTACGGGGCTATTTTTAAAGAAGGAAAACATGACCATTTACAGCTGTAGAGTAGTGCTATTGTTGTATTCACTTCCTTTTTCTTCAGTTTCAAAAGGAATTTGTTTATATATAACAGCCAAGTCAAGATATTTCACTCTTTTTTTTTCCACAATAATGTAATATTTATTAATATAATATTGTAAAGCAATATCTCTGTACTCAACAATATCCAAGACTGTAACACTGTAACAGAAAACACTGTACCAGGAAAAAGAGATGTGTAAAATCCATATGTTAGACCCATATTAGGACAAATCCACTGAAGTGTCATCTGAGCACGTGCTTCAATGGATAACATAAGACCTTTTGTACAATGGAGTTAATATGATCAATATCACAACTTTGCTTAAGTGTAAACAACGAGCTATGAATAGTGTAAATCTTTAATATTGAATATATTTAATTGTTTTTAAATTTTCACACTTTTAAAACTTTGTTTATATCCAATATTTTTTTTTTTAAATCTGACATTTTCAATGTCGTCACAGACTTTTGGACCCCAATGAATTGTAGGTTCATATCTTATCTTACAATTATGAGAATAAAATCACATTATTCTCACATCTTACAGTATTGCTGTTCACATCACACAGGACCTGTCATGGTCCTGTCACATTAACATAATGTTATAACCGGGCAATAATGTTATTTTTCTGTTTCAGTGATTTCAAGAAAATATAGCCTAAACCTAAACATTTTTCACAGTAGGCCAAAATGTCTGTCCTGAATTTGTCACACCTGGCTACAAAAAGATATGATGTTAGTAGCTGCTAAATCTGTATAGAAATCATTCATACTATAGCTTTCCTATAACAGAGTAGGCTTTAGTATCATATCTAATTAAGCAATATCACACAAGCAAGAGTGCGGTTATACTGAATATTGACATGGCTGTGATTCGCCCTAGACACGAGCCCACAGGCTGAGTGCCATAGCTCATATTTCTTTTATACAATAGTTTTTAACCAAGAAATTAATATCTAGTAACTGGCATTTTCGACACGATATGGCCAAACATTCGGTTTATTTTTGCTCTGTTAGTGGAAACAGTTCCCAAAGGAGCCACACTCCCTTTGTAGTACATCGACTAGCTCACTAACTAGCTCACATTGATTTCCATATTCTGAAGTGGAATTTTACATGGCGAACACAGACGAGTGAAGCGATACACACAATGAAACATCCCAGTGCGGTTATAGGAACTATAAGCACTCTTGGAATGCCACTTGACCAATCAAATTAGTGGAACAGACTGTTGTATAAAGAATGTTATTAAATGTTCTTTATTTGCAATCTAAAGAAAATGTTTCTAATTTCTAAGTTTATTAGGTATTTTGGGATTGTCGTGTAACAAAATGTCCAGGACCTCTTGCAGAAAAACAGCCCCAAAACATTAAAGAGCCACTAACATAATTTAACCGTGGACATGAGGTACTTCTCCATATGGCTACCTCTCTGAGTCCACCAAAACCACCTCTGGTGTTTATTGCCAAAAAACTCTATTTTGTTTTCCTCTGCCCATAGAACCCGTTCCCATTTGAAGTTCCAGTAGTGTCTGGCAAACTGAAGACGCTCGAGTTTGTTTTTGGATGAGAGTAGAGGCTTTTTTCTTGAAACCCTTCCACACAACTTGTGGTGATGTAGGTGACTTCGGATTGTAGTTGACTTCGGATTGTAGTTTTGGAAACTTTCTGACCCCAAGATGCAACTAACTTCTGCAATTCTCCAGCTGTGATCCTTGGAGATTTTTTGGCCACTCGAACCATCCTCTTCACAGTTGAGACGATATAGACACACGTCCAATTCCAGGTTGATTCATAACATTTCCAGTTGACTGGAACTTCTTAATTATTGCCCTGATGGTGGAAATGGGCATTTTCAATGCTTGTGCTATTTTCTTATAGCCACTTCACATTTTGTGAAGCTCAACGACCTTTTGCCGCACAGCACAGCTATATTCTTTGGTCTTACCCATTGTTATGAATGACTAAGGGAATTTGGCCTATGTGTTGCCTCATATTTATACCCCTGTGAAACACGAAGTCATGGTTGAACAATTCCAATTCCTGGTTGAGCAATACACCTGTTCCTAGTCACCCAGGTGTACTTAAAAAAAAAAGAAGTAAAATATCAATGGGAATATACTTAAAATATATTTTGAAGTAAAAATTGCTGCACACCTATATTGAACAGAAATATTTTTTTGATAAACCTGTGTTGTGTTTGCAATTGTTTTATGACCCATAAAACCATAAGAGCAGAGTATTTTTGTGAATTTTTAGAACAAAAGATCAAAAGGTTAAACAATCAAGACAATTATTCACTTTGATCATATTTACCAACAATGTATTCTATGAATAATGTATTCTTGAAGGCTATGTACTATCTGAGTCTATTCAGTTTTTGAAAATAAATGGTAAAACAAAACATCTTTATCGTTGCAGCACAAACCTTATTGTACTGTACATCATGCATCTTTATTCTTCTCATGCTCTTGTGAACTGTCCCAACCAAAGATCTCAAACACAAAGATTCAGTTTAATATCCCTTTTTTATTGTTTAATTTGAAAAATAACTTACATAAATCTCTGTACTCAACCATACTTAACCAAGACATAGCCTTGGAATGAACGCATTGTACCAGAAAAAAAAAGAGAGAGAGAGAAGGCATTCAAAAAGGGTGTAACATGTCTTAGTCCAGTAAGACATTATCCCAATTCCGTGCGATCTTATCTATAGATGTCTGCTTATTATTATTTTTTTTAAAAATCCAAATTCCATAACTTATGACATATAATATATACAACTGTCAAATCAGAGAGAAACTATACATAGCCTGGTAGAGAAAAGCAAAGATACTGAATGAACACCAAAATAGATTTCGCTTTACATGGAAGAGGAATAATGTCTCCGTATAGCTCCATTCTGACATTATACCTAGAAGAGTCATCTCAAAGTTTTGATAATTACTAAAATAGAAAATAAAAATAAAAATTAACTGGTCTTGGCTTGTAAATAAAATAACAAAAATATATTAAAGGAACTTTTCTGAAACCTAAGCAAGAAGACGAAAAATAATCTAGAAATTTCTATTTTCTATCATGTGGCAAGTTTTCATGTCATGCGAGCGTCCATGTTGTCCCAGTTCCAGGGTCATGTGTGTAAAACATGTGCATTGCGCAATACTGCAACTGTCCATGAGATGCAGGAAAGCATTTGCAAATCAACCATGGGTTTTCATTCATCCTGAATACTGGGGGGTAGGGAAGGGGAGGTATTTGTTTCCAGGATATAAAATTCCCTTCTTTTTTGGTGGAATGTTTTGTTCAAACCCAGCCAAATTTTCTTAAAATTCAATCAGGGACCAAAGTAACATAGTTGACATGCACTGTACAAGAAATTGCAAAAAAAAAAAAAAAAAAGTTAGTCTTTTTTTTCTTTCTTTTTTTTTTCCTTTTCAAATCTTTATCAAAACATGCTGTGTTACTGCACACTGTGCCCAAGCCATGTTGCAGAAAATCCATTTCAACATGCTTGTTAAATCGAATCGAGTCCAAATAAAGTACAAAACACAAGACTGTATGATCAGCCTTGCGGAAACATCGGAATGGTATCGGAGGGGAAAATCTGACAAGAGCAGCAAGAGTTACCCTGGGACAAGAGAGAGAAAAAGAAACATGTACAATTTGCACATTATCTCTGTAAGGCTTCCGCCTTAATTGATGAAATAAATAATACATTTTTCATTTTCTTTACCTCACATGAACGGGAGGTTTTTTTTGTTGTTGTTGTTTTTTTTTCTCCCTGTAAATAAATTCTAAAGTACTTATTTAATCATAATGTCTGTAAAAATACAGTATAGACCCTAGTCTTTAGGATAACAAAACAGGATTCCTAATTTTTTTTTCTTCATTAAATCACGCCATTGCATTCACTCGCCATGAAAACCATGCACTAGTGAAATTTCTCTTTAAAAATAATAGAAATTTTCAAAAAAATGGCTGATCTGTTTCCTGTTTGTGTATTTTTTTTTCTTTTTTTTTTCAAGTTGCAATCTGAAGAAAATATTTCTTTAAGATCAGCTAAATTTTGTGTCCATGCAAAAGAAAAAAAAAAGAAAAAAAAAAGAGAGAGAGTCCCTTTGAAATTTCATACAATAACGACAGAAAAATCGTTCCATTCGAAACGTTCGTCCGGGAAATCGCGAACCTTCGCTTTCCTGTCGATTATAACCTTCTCAGTATTGCATTTTTTTTGTTTTGTTTTTTAAAAAAAATCTATAAACAGTCACGCTTGCGATCGTGTGCATATCTGGGGAGTGCAGACGGTTTAATACGAACTCAATTCCATAATCATAAACTCTGGGTCTGTTTAAATGGCATGACCCAAGATACACTCTTCACCCGTTCACATACAACTGAACAATGAACGATAATGGAAGAGAAACAAATGAGCGTTAATATGGGCTTGAGTAGAACCCCATGGCTTTGAAAAAGACAAAAAACAGGTCCATTTCCTTCATCTGGCTGCTCCCCGACTGTAGGGGTCACTCTCCATGCTCAACATGTGCGAGGTTTATTTATCTATTATTAGTATTATCATCTTCTTGTTTTTTGTTTTTTTTGCGAGCAAACACAGGACCGCTTTTAGTTTTCACCCCTAAGAAACAGGCTCAGAAGACAACACCAAGCATGCAGTGTGTGTTACTGGGGAGGGGCAGCGACTGGCCTCAAATCTCAAACTCCCACCATCGGGATGATGGATGATGCTACAACAACCACGCTAGTCGTTAGCGCTGTGCTACGAGCGGCTGAACCGTGCAGAGCTGCTGTCCAGAGATGTCTGCGATGCTCTTCGAGTCAGAGGAGCAAGCGTCGGGTCCACCAATGAGGACGGGGGAAAGAGCTTGAACCAGCCAATCACCATGTTGGACAAGTCCAGTTCGTCTAAAAGTATCTGAACGGCGCCCATAAATGATTTGTGGTCCATTCGGCCGTAATCTCCCCACACGATGACCTGATGGACAAAAGAGAAATAACATGTCTAGTGTGTTCATTTTCAGTTATAAGCACAGAGGCATTAGAATTATTTGAGTATTGTATAGATGGATAAAAGTTTTGACCCTCTATAATTGAGACAAATACAAACATCTTGTAGTTATTTATTATTAATGTAATTTATTATTACGTAATAATACATGTATAATGGTAATTTATCCACAGTCTACTGTCTAGAGTCTAGACAATAGACTCAGCTGTCCTGTGCTTAATGATTGTACAATTTGTTGTGTATTGTTGTGTATGGTCTGTTGTATAACATTGTGTGTAGTGTTGTGTATAGTCTATTGTGTAGTGTTATGTATGGTCTGTTGTATAATGTGTATAGTCTATTGTATAGTGTTATGTATGGTCCGTTGTATAATGTGTATAGTGTTGTGTATAGTCTATTGTATAGTGTTATGTATGGTCTGTTGTATAATGTGTATAGTCTATTGTATAGTGTTGTGTACGGTCTATTGTACAGTGTAAAGTATATTCTATTGTATAGTGTTGTGTATAGTCTATTGTATAGTGTTGTGTATAGTCTATTGTTGTATATAGTCTATTGTATAGTGTTGTGTATAGTCCATTGTATAGTGTTGTGTATAGTCCATTGTATAGTGTTGTGTATAGTCTACAATAGACTTTTTTTTTCCCTTTATCTAAAAAAAAAAAAAAAAAAAAAAAAAAAACAGAGCCTCAGAATTCTATGTTACATATACAGTACTGTATATGAGGTGGGAAAAAAAGTTGCTCACTTGTAAGACTTTTCCCCCTGGACTCTCTTCGAAGGAAAGCTGCTGCTGATAAAGCGGGTCCAAGGTTTTGCGTGCTACTTTTGTTTTCTTTTTGGCTATGCATGCTCCGTTCTCCAGCAGGTACACCTTCACGTAAGGGGCTGGACACACACAGACGGATTGCATTCAGGTTAGATAAATGGCTTGTTTGGACATCATGGCATTATGTTACAGATTTATATTCCAATCTTACCTGGCAGTGCCTTAGATCCTGGTTTACCCACAAGGCCTCGGGCTCGAATGATCTCCACCTCCAGAGCTCCTTTCTTCTCCACCATTCCGATCTGAATATCGCCTGGGCACATAAAGAAGAAATCCAGGATAAATAACCGGCGTACGCTGCATTCCATTATCATACCTCTTAGAATGCTAAGCATTTGTATACAAATTGAAGCAAAGGAGCCAGCTTAGTCAAACAGCCTGGTTTATTTTTAGCACTCACCCATGGAAGGTGTAGCCAAAGTCTGTCGGCCTACTAACTGGGCGGGGCCTAGTCCATCCAGGAAGTCACTGAACTGGCTGTCTGAGGAGAGTCGCACTCCAGGAAAGATCAGGCTACAAGAGAAACAATGCTAACTGTTAAGACTCTGACACCGAGAACAAGAACATAAAAAGTTGCCTGACATAAGTGTGTGTGTTTGTGTTACTCACTTCCCCTCAGAGCTGAAGCTGTTCATGCTGCCGTCGGTGGACTCGCGGCTGGCCTGCCGTGTCATTCTGCTCCTCATCTCCACAGCCAGGCCTGTCTCAGTGCTCCTCTGGACGGTGCTGCGCAGTTTCTTTCCTCCTGCTTCTACACGGAGGCACAAAGAACAGAAAAAAATGGTGGTCGTTAGTCATGAATTCAGAGCAGACGTTCTGCAGAAGGAAATCCAGAAATAGTTGCAACTCAGCAATTTCCTGAGTTTTCTCTTACAATCACACAGAAATATAAAATACCTACACATTAAGACGAGAACAGAGGGAAACGTTCACAGTTTAAACACTTCAGGACAAAATATCAAGGGTTTCTGTATATCTACAATCTAATAACCAAAACAGTGCTGCAGAAATGCAAGAACTATATTATAGGTTTATGTTGAAAAAAATAAAACAGCTTATGTACTTTATCAAAACAATGTAGAAATACTTTTTTTTTTTTTTTTTTTTAAATACCTCCCCCCAGCATATTACTCACTTTTTCACCTTAAAGCATATCAATAGTGGTAATGGTAACTACAGTGAAACAAATAGTCTTATTTGCTTTTTAGAAATGGTTAAATCTGCATTTGTTTTTACTTTTCTGAAATCAAGAACATCAGCAACATTGCTCATAAGCAAAAAAAGACAAATTTAAATTTAAAGCACAGAATGGTATGAAGTGGGGCTGGGCTGACTTCTTTCTAGCCCAGACTGTAGCTTCACACCGCTAGATTTGGCATCCACTGGGGGTAATTTATTTAAGCACACAAAATACAAAATACAAACAGACAAATGATAAAGTGTCACTGCCTACTACAGATATCCAGTGTAATGCAGTACAAACAATATGATCTTATAACTGAGGTGAAACTGCGATGTAGTTTATTGCAATTTCATGGGTCTTTGTTTCAAGTCATTTCTCCCCACATTACATGGACACACACACACACACACACACACACACACACACACACACACACACACACACACAACCACACTACTGTGGTTCTCCTCAGCTGATCCGAGGTGACAGCTGACTTGTTCGATCAGACATACTGCTCTCTCTGGATGTGACAAGCACTGAACACTCACGCATAGCCCTGCACTTGTTAGGTGTCGCAAAACTCCAGCCCCCGATAACCACCCAACCAACAAACCAACAGGTCAGGGCCAAACCACAACTGGCACCAGTCCATGACTTACAGCAACGAAGAGATAAAAACATGGCCGTAGGTTTTGTCGTTTGAGCTCTTACACACAATGAGGTTTTAGGTTAAATCTTCCTTTCAGCATTCCAACCGTTTAATGAATTCTTTCTGACTGACCGTAGGGACTGTGTGGTCATGTGACCAGCATTGCCTTAACAACATGACCAAACTAATCCTTGCTTATAACTAATGCAGACATCAGCTGGTCATCAGCTAGTCCAAGGGTGCGCTACATCACGCACTTTAAATAAGACACTTAGCTAAAACTTACAAAGCAGAAACCTAAACACACAAAAGAGTAAGTATTGGTTGAACTGTATGTCGCAGTTAGTATAGCTTAAAATATTGGTGCGATAGTGTAAATATGGTTCAAGTAAAACAATAATACCAATAGTGTTCATTATAAAAAGTAGTTAGTATGAAATATATTTAACGTTAAAGAAAAAGTACCTTAGACTTTTGTTTCCTAAAGGTACAAGTAATGAAAATGCCTTAATGTAGTCTCTTTCTAGGTACACTTGCATTTTGTAATGGCAATATTATATTATATAATATATTGCTTAATAATTCCTACAATATGCAAAGCCACCTTCTTCTAATATCACTGAAGATGGAGTGATAATCGCTGTGTCAAATTTATGCAAATAAACAAATGAAAACAAGACAATCCAATATCCATGGCCATGTTTATCAATGTTTCTGAGCATGAAAGATACACATAGCTGTCGATACACATTCATCTGTAACCTATGCACACAGGAAAATGAAAATACCACCGACCTCCAAAACTGCAAGCACCAATGAAAGTACGACAGCTCATTATGTTGTTGTTATTAAGTTAAGAGGGTAGTCAGGATTCATAGGATTCATTAGATGTATCCTAAATGGATGGACCGTTAAACGACCATTAATAATTTTAACCTCATTAATGTGACAAAGCAATGAATGATCAAGATAGAGAACTGTTTTGATGGAGAATGACAAGCATAGCTGTTTACTTCAATGTTATATGTTTACATTATACCTGTTAATGCTAACTAGATAGCTAGATATTTCTAGAAACAAGCTGAACCAAGAGTAATGGATTGAACCCACTGTATCTGTTTTATTATTATTGTAGCCACTTTCTTTGAATGTCATTGAAGACAGACATATATTTTTAACTACAAATGCTCCATGGAAGATTACAAGGATAGCAGTTGTGCCTTTTATTACGACTTTATTTGCACCAAATATTCTCAGGGAAAAATATTGTCCTAAACTGTACCATCATTGTTGCTGGGTTGGTACCTCAAATGTACACCTTTTGTACCTTTAGTACTGTATGTATCTTTTACACAGAAGTGTGCATGTAGTGTACCATTAAAAGAAAAGGAAAGGAAATTATGGTCCAATGATGTACCTTAAATCTTTCAATGTATAGTATATTTCACTTTCCAAGCGAAAGAGGTATATTAAAAGTACAAAAGATAAGGGAATCATTCGAGGGATGAGGAAAGATAGTGTAGTAGCCCTTTTCTTGACAGTGAATCACTTGTATAAAATGTTATTGAGATCTAGTTCAATCCCCATTATAAACATTGACAAAAAAAAGACTTTAAGTAATAATTTAGCTCCCAGACCCATGCACATTACATACACGTTTCTGATTCAGCATCATCCTACTCTACGTCTGATTCTGAACATTCAGAATGACTCTGAACACACACAGAGACCACCTCGCTAATCATCAGCGTAAGCGCACATGCCCTTGTTAACAGAGTCATAATTACCTCAGAGAAAATAAACCCATTTCCAAATGCCATCTCCAGGAAGACAATTCTCTCACTCATTAATCCTGCGTTCATTATTAAATCAATCTGAGCTGAATGAAAGCTCGCTTCACAGATAATCGTCTGGTATGTTTGTGATCAAGGATGCTTAAGATTACAGACTAGATTGGGAGGACTATCTCTCTAGATCAGCATTCATCCACCTCTTCCTATTTCGACAAGATTATACATAATCAAAGATTTTACAGTTTTATTATGTCATTAATACCAAGAAGCTGAGAGAACGAAAGAGCTAGACTGAAGCGTCAAGGTCAGGATATGTGCAAGCAACCTTGGCTGAAGCTTGGTCAACACACAGCGTCATTTTTTTTAATGCAAGATTTATTATGTAGGAATAGAATAAGATATGCGTGAATCGTCACAACATTTCTGGCATGCCTGAGAGGCTGAAATTCTGAAATCTGTTAAACAGCTATTGATAGAAATGACACTGTAATAAACGTCAGAGGTATATATATCGTTACATTGCTAAGAATAATTTTTTTTTAATATAAGAAAATGTTCTCTCCATCTCCCCAGACCACAGACTCCAAGAATCAAGATCTCTCTCACCTCCTTCCTCTTCGTCGAACGAGTTCATGCAAGGAAAGTAGACAGCAAGTGCTTCGAACGAGGCAGACAGGCTCATGCGGCTCTGCGAGCGCTGCATGCGCCCGTTCCCGGAGCTGGAGCATGATCCGGTGCTCGTCGTAGTGCTGGTGGCATCGTGGCTCTGTCTTCCCATGTTGCCCTTGGACCACTTTTGCGGCGAAAGAGCTTAAATGAATGCTCAAAATTGAGATCGACTAGCTGCTTCTTACGAGCAGAGAAGCGCACAGACGATAACAATGTACCTAGTAGTAGCAGATTGCACTGTGTGTGTGTGCGTGTGTGTGTGTACGTGTGTGAATGAGATCCCTGGAGTATGCAGCACTAGCGCTCTGAACTGAAAGAGGCTGTCTGCTTGTCGCGGCTCCTCTCTTTTCTAGAGAGCGCACACACTCCATCACTTTCTCTCATAAACACGGGGGGGAGAGGGTGAGCAGAGCCTCCTGCCCTCCTCTCTCAGCCAATGGGAGGATGCGTTTTGGATGAGCACCTAAGACCTAATGAGCTCTACCCAGAGATACAGCATCAGTGTGTGTGTGTGTATGTGTGTGTGTGTGGCCATTAGCAAGACTTCAAGACTGACCATGACTTCCTGACTTCAAGACTGACCATGCACCACACGCCAAACACTCCCAGTTCACGTGGCAAACATGTGCGCAAACACACACACACACACACGCACACACACCACACACAAAGGTGTGACATCCGTCCACTTAGTAAATGTTTCTTCTCCTCAGATAACAGAGTCGGTTATTTGTCTGCCAATAATTAGAGGCTCGCTCATTTTACGGTCTTAGCAGTCCATTTCCCAGCATGTTTGACTGACTCAATAACAAAAACATTTTCATTTCTTTTCAACTTTAATGGAAAAAATGAATGAAGAATGACTCACAACATAGCTATTAAACAGAACATACCACAGATGATTACTACTAACTAAATAAAACTTACCATAGAATTTCAAGAATTATTTTAAATGAAAGATTACGGATAATAAGCAAAAAGTTACCATAGAAAATAACTGATAGCTAGCTAAATGAAACTGCAGAAAATTGATGATAGATAGCTAAAAGTTATCAAAGAATATTAAAAAAGCCTGTTAAAATTGTCACAGGAGATTATTGACAGCTAGCTAAAAAGTTACCACAAATGTTTATTGATAACTATTTCAAATTGACCTCAGTTGGTTACTGATAGCTATCTAAACTTGATCACAGAAGAGTATTGATAGCTAGATAAAAGTTACCTCAGAAAATTAATGTTAGCTATCTAAATGTTACCATCGAAGATTATTGGTAGCGAGATAAAAGTTACCTCAAGATTATTGAGATCTTAAAGTCACTACAGAGGTTTAATGATAGCTAGCTAATTTACCACAGAAGATGATTGATAACTCGCTAAAAGTCAGCACAGAAGATTACTAATAGCTAGTTACATTTCATAACAGAAGATTATTAACAGCCAGTTAAAATTCACCACAGAAGTTTAATGATAACTAGCTAAAATTTGCCTCAGACAATTACTGATAGCGAGCTAAACTTTATCACAAGAGATTATTGATAGCTAGCTAAAAAGTTACCACAAATGATTATTAATAAACTATTTAAAATTGACCTCAGTTGGCTACTGATAGCTATCTAAACTTTATCATAGAAGAGTATTGATAGCTAGATAAAAGTTACCTCAGAAATGTAATGCTAGCTATCTAAATGTTACCATTGAAGAGTATTGGTAACTAGCTAAAAGTTACCTCAAGATTATTAATAGTTATCTTAAAGTCACCAAAAAAAGATTGTTGATAGCTAGCTAAAATTTACAGTAGAAGAGTATTGTTAACTAGCTAAAGGTCACCACAAATGATTACTAATAGCTAGCTAAAAGTTACCTCAGAAAATTAATAGCTAAATGCTACCAAAGAAGATTATTGATAGCTAGCTAACAGTTACCATTTCTGTCAGAAGACTAAACCTATGACTAAATCAGAAATGCATCGCAGGAACTAACAACAACAAATATACAGAATAATTATATAGTTATATAATAATACAACTATTATAATATGATGGGCTAAAGAGATTTTGTAGCAAGTTTTGCTAATAAGTATCAGTCCCTAAAACACAGACTTCTGTAAAGAAAGCTAGCTCATGCAGAAGTAGAGGTTCTAATGTTGATTGATTTCTTGAGAATCAATAAACATTAGATCTTGTTATATTATAATCATTATGACATTTATACAAAGAGCCAGCTGCTCTGAATGTGCTCATGTGAAAAGTAAAGAAAAAAAATCTACACTCATATCACCACGGGATTAGTGATAGGAGACAGCCGAGGGAGGACTAATTACACATGTTCATTAAAAGATGAAGATCTTATTAGAGAAAAAAGCATTCTACCCTTTTTTCCACAGCTGCTGGGGGATTTAGGGAGTGCTGCGTACAAGCACTTTTTTTTTTTTAATAAGAATAAAGGTACAGGAGGGCTGAAATGAAAGATCCAATTTAAAGATTCCAAAATGTCTTCTTTTTTTTAACGAGATTAAGATTTTCTGCAGATTTTAACATTACATATTATATAATCTATATAAAGTAATCTATATTATTTTCAATACAGGGTCTTCATAATAGCATGCAGCACAGGTTTATTACACTATAGAACTCTAGCCCAAAGAACTATAACCCCGTAATGCACTATTAGGGTCCCACAACGCACTACTATGTCTACATGATGCACCATTATAGACCCACAGTGCACTACTATGACTACATAATGCACTATTAAGGTCCCACAATGCACTATTATGACTATATAATGCACCATTCAGGTCCCACAACTATGACTACATGATGCACCATTATAGACCCACAGTGCACTACTATGACTAGATGATGTACTATTAGGGTCCCATAATGCACTATTAAGGTCCCACAATGCACTACTATGCCTACATAATGCACTATTAGGGTCCCACAACGCACTACTATGACTACATGATGCACCATTATAGACCCACAGTGCACTACTATGACTACATAATGCACTATTAAGGTCCCACAATGCACTACTATGACTATATAATGCACCATTCAGGTCCCACAACTATGACTACATGATGCACCATTATAGACCCACAGTGCACTACTATGACTAGATGATGTACTATTAGGGTCCCATAATGCACTATTAGGGTCCCGCAATGCACTACTATGACCACATAATGCACTATTAGGGACCCGCAATGCACTACTATGACTACATGATGCACTGTTAGGGTCCCACAATGCACTACTATGACCACATAATGCACTATTAGGATCCCACCATACACTACTATGACCCAGTTATGTACTATGCACTAGCTATGTCCTTCACTCTCTACTACTCTACCTCCACTACACACCACTTTGATTCCTTTATGGCTGCTCAAACAATTTATCCTTTACTAAATGGCAATATACGGTAAAAATAAAAAAAAATGATGAGGGCGTAAATGTTTTGACAGGCTCTGCTGCTCTTAGTAAAGCGTCAAGCTCTGTGAGAGATACTGAAATGTAGGCAGGATGGATGGGAGGCAAATGATATAGTTGTAGGCATTTACAACTCCAGGTCTCTGAAAAATACCACTTAAAAGTCAGTGGATCGTGTAAATCATTATTGGAAGAGAAAGAACACCAATCTCGCCATGTACAATTTAGCTGTGAAGTAGATTGTAGGAGAATGTTATCAAATGACTTTACAGGTCAGTTAAAACCATATGGAGCTGAGTCACAAAGTGTTAGCATGGCTCATGCAGTACTGAAGTGCACACACACACACACACACACACACACACACACACACACACACACACACACACACACACACACACACACATCACAGGATGTATAATATTGCAGACATAAGATGCTGAGATGTGGATGATCCAGTGTTACTAAAGAGGCTGCAAATGTGTGTGTTGGCTTATTAAGTTTAGAGTACAAAAAGGTACACATGAAGCTGGCATTTCAAAGATTAAAGTCCGCATTATAACATATTTATAAAAGCTTTCTAAATTAATTAAAATATGCTCATCTGGACCAGTTACAACAATTCAATTACCATGCAGTATTTTGTATCGAGCGCCAAAAAGGCACTCTTATTCACTTACTGACTGATCGAAATGAAACGCAAATGTCAAGCATGCATCATTAGGCCAGTGAGCTAATGCCTTTGCGCATTACTCTGTATGTAAAGTTTGTTCTTTATTATTCAAATTAATTCATTTTGTAAGCAGGGAATGGCGTGAACTTTTTAAACCAGAACCTACTTTTAAAATGGAGGCACATGTCGGACATGCTCAATTCTTTGTGCATGCGGTCTGTGTCAGATATTTCAGATATTTGCTATGTCATCTACAGTATGATACATTCAGATGATTATACAATTAACATCCGACTGTGGTATTTTTACATAAGAGTATTCAGGGTGTGGTGTCTGCAAAGCCATCTCATTGAGGACAGAACTACTGTTACACTGTCAATCCATGCTGAGACAGGTCTTTTGTACAGAAGGCTAAATAATAACGATTTGAAGACCAAAAATTAACATGTGACATCAGCTGTCATGACATTAAGCACCAATTCTTGGTAACACGACACTCATATCACTGAGCGTAAATGTTCAAGACAATTCATGCTAGCATGTGACATCTACCATGACAGGCTTATTACACGATTATGTTAGTCTTATGAGCCAGAGATTAAATAAAGTGTTACAGAGTGCTTCATAGTGCTATGCACAGACAGGTTGCACACTGAGTCTTTGTTTACGGTAGCCTTAAAACATTTGCCGTGGGCCAATTTGCCATCTGCCGTTTTAAACAGCAATAAATAATAGCTCTAAACACTCTTTATATTTAGATCATGTCGTAAGACAGGGTCCATTAGTGACATGCCATACCCGAGTATTGAAATGATTTACCTGATGGGCAGAATGTTGCCTTGAGGATCGCTTAACTCTAAACATCTCACAGAATGAAATATGACACAATTAAAACATTCAGGGCATTCAGATGAAGAGCTGAAGATTGGAAAAACATCGGCTGGTCATCAACTCTCTCATATGAGCCTGTGCCCACTGTAGCCGATCAGCCTCAAAGTTTGACATTGTGCATTCTGAGATGCTTTTCTGCTCACCACGGTGGTAAAGAGTGATTATTTGCATTACTGTACACAGCAAAATCACCAGTGTTGATTTAACACACACAGTGTTTATATAAATCCATTGGACTCATAAACACTCTGGGTGTTAATTCAACTCTAGGGATTTTACTGTGTAGCCTTCCAATCAGCTCGAAGCAGTCTGGCAATTCTCCTCAGAGCTCTCTCATTTACAAGGTGTTTGTCACTTGATGCTTTTTTGTTTTTCACAAAATTCTGTAAAAAGCCTAGAGACTGGTGTGTGTGAAAATCATAGGAGATCAGCAGTTTCTGGAAGACTCAATCCAGCCCATCTGGCACCAACAATCATCTCAGAGTCAAAGTCACAGAGATCAGATTTTTTTTTAAATCTTAACTGAAGCTCTTGAATGGTATCTGCAGTGTGTGCAGTGAACAGTGGCCGATGAGTATATATATATGTTGAAGTCTAATTTCTGACTGGCCAGAAGGTGTCGATTGATTTTCTATAACAACATCTCTGAAAGTAGTTCCGGCTACAAGACAAATCAAATGTTATCGTTTCGTGTAAGTGACGTGTATGGCAGACATCTCATTGGTGAAATGGTGATGTTTTCTGAAAGGAGACATTTATTTAACAACTTTGGAAAGCTTCTCCAGTGTCAGAGTTTTGAAACAGTCAGAGGTAAAACTGTTTCAGACATGGGAAAGCCTCTAGGATGGACGACGTGGCACTTTTTTATGCAGTTTATGCAGCTGATAAGTTGGGATTTTTTTTGTCTTACAAGAAACTCCAAGAGGGAAGGACTGATTATACTGTAACTGTCATATCAAACGTGATAACAGGAACTAACTTGTTTTGCAGATGCTCCACATTACATGTAACCATAAATGGATAAAAACTACAAGGATTTTCTTTAATATCATTCTTCAGTTAATATATTGCAATTAATAACCGCTATATAACTGACCTATTATACAATAGCATGGTAATTAAAATGTAGTGTTTTACAGTATTATTACTATGTCATGAATGAACTGTACAGAATAAACTTGAAAGATGTTTTCCTGAAGCAAACCAAGTAGCAAACCACCGAAGTAACACATCCCGCATTTTTTGGTTTAATATAAATACTCCTAATATCCCATATGCTCTTCAAGTAAAAAAAAAAAAAATTCACTCACATCTCTGAGTATTTGATTACTAGGAGGCCAAATAATGAGATGGCAGTTCTTGGAAACTTCTCCTACACTAATTTCATAAACAGCTGCCAGTGCCAGAACTGCTCATCGATGTGTAATTATTGCAAAACGCCATTCTCTGAAATCCGCCATAGCTAACGGTGTGTTCCTGCTTGTGTGGCAGGCGCTATGAACTCACTCACAGCTAAAGAAGGAACAAGAATTCAGCAGTCATAAGCACACAATAAATCATGTCAGGTTGAAAGCAGACACAGAGTCTGGAATCCAACGCATGTTTCTAACAGCTCTTGTTTTTAGGAATATGAAAAAAAAGAAATGCATTACTTATGACAATGGCTGTAGAAGCATCATATCCCGACCAGCCAGTATAAACAGGTCTGGTTTGTAGCGTAGAGGAAATGGTGGTATGTGTGTGTGTGTGTGTGTGTGTGTGTTTGTGCATGTGACTGATGAAGCTCCAGACACTGCAACGTGACCCTGGGTGTGTGAATAAACACACTAATGGAGCAGATCGGTGTGTTTACATCCTTTGATATCTGTCTGGATCCTGTGCCTGGTACTGCACACTGTCACTTCTCTGCCCTTTCTAGAGAATAACCCAAGCAAAAGCGCTTCACAGATGGAGCTTAAGGTCACTCGAATGGTGTGTATTGTTTGCGCTCCATGCCGGGAAGATGCTTTTACCAAGAGTTGTCTTTCCAATTACCAAAAAATAAATCATACTGTGAGAGAAAATAACATTGCTCTAATTTCCTGGCCTGCTGAACACCAGCCCAAGCTTCCATGACATTTTATATATATATATATATATATATATATATATATATATATATATATATATATATATATATATATATAAAAATAAGAATAGGGGTATAACCCCAGTGTCCTGGCGAAATTACCCCATTGGCCCTTCTCTATCATGGCCCCCTAATAATCTCCATCTCTGAATTGGCTACATCACTCTCTCCTCTCCACTAATAGCTGGTGTGTGGTGGGTGTTCTGGCGCACTATGGCTGCCGTCACATCATCCAGGTGGAAGCTACACACTAGTGGTGGTTGAGGAGATTTCCCCCATACAATGTAAAGCGCTTTCTATAAATGAAAGGAATTATTATTATTATTATTATTATTATTATTATTATTATTATTATTAATTAAAGTTTACAAGCAATCAAGAACTCAATATACAGTAAGGATGTAGGAATTATTTGCTTTTGTCATACACTATGTCATATGACTGTCTGGGGCAAATTTCTCACTGTCTGTTGATGTTCTGTGCATGTTCTTGTAGTTAGATTTCTCTTGTTTGGATCATGCTTGAACCAGTCTTGGATTCTGTGGGTTTCCTGTTCACGTCCATGTTTTGATTCTAATAATCAAATAATAATCAACCTACAGAAATTATCACCATATCACATACACACATATTTAAAACCTGTTTATGTGACGCCTCCACCATAAAAGTCACTTGTACCTGCTGCTATAGAAACTAGAATGAAAGCATTAATATATAGCACGTACCTGTAGCTGGTAGCTGGTGCTACTGTCAGAGCTTTTAGACCAAATTAACTAACATCTTCTGACCAATCAGAAGTGTTATTCATCCATGTTGTGTAATCATGCTTCCAGGACAAAGCAGATGCAAGTATTGTAGACACAAGCATCTCTGAAGCAACCACGAATAAACCAATTCTGTGCTGTCGGGGATGAAGGGACGCGAGAAAAGACGCGAGACATGGTGAGCAAATGTGTTACTCTCTTCCTTGACATCTATGGTGCAAATGTGGACAGATGGCAAGTGAGACAGAGAGATAAAAAGAGATGTGTGATAAATAGATGGATGGATGGAGCTCATGCAAATTAGAATTGCAGACCATGCCTACGAAAACTCGGATTGAAACGATGAGTGCATTGCAATACCAAAAATATAAACACAACCTTTACAATTCCCCGTTAAGACGCAAGGTCCTCACCATGCTGAGTAATGTAAATGAGGAAACAGGAGCAGAGGAACCATCCATTCAGTAGACAACTAAAACACTTTTTAAGGAAGTCTAAAAAAAAAATAAAAAAAATATAGAAACAAGGAAGTGTATTAAACTTGTGCTGGAACGTGTGTAGGCTGACAGACATAAGCAACAGACCTGGAATTTTGGTTCCATGCATCACTGCTTGGGGGCGTGTGAGTCACAACAGAGATTTAACAGGCTAAAAAAAGCCTTGTTCTTTTCAAAATATTGCTTTTACGAATTCAGCATGCTGAGCTTTAATGCACTACATTTTAAGGATGCTGTTCACCGGTTTACCAACAGAAATAAATTTGATTAAGTGTAATCATCTCATGGTGTTGTATTTATATCAGTCTTATTATGCACATAATATGGCACACTGACTAACCAAGTGACTAACTGGTTCACTTACTTGCTTCTCAGTCCAATCTTCTTTAAATATATAAATGATTTACATAAGTTCATGTGATTGGATAAGCCACATGAGAGAATTTCCTACAGAAGCTGAACTGGTTCATGGTTAGAAACCTGGATCTGCTGAACTACTCCAGTTTTCATCATTTCGTTTGGCCCACTAAAATAATTTGCTGGGTCTGCATACGAAACATGGTCTTCCAGACATAGATGAAGAGCTGGAAAGAGCAGACCAAGGTCCGTCTGATTGGAATCGATGATGAGGATCAATGGATAAGGCTCCGAGCTGACTGCTATGTTACCCAATAGGATTTCTGTTTCTCTCAGGTCAGTGTCAGAGACTCATTAGCAGCCAGTCACCTCAAATTGGGCATCGAACCAACCAAAAAAGAAGTACCTAACACAATTTGCACAATGTCTTGCATAATTCTTAAACACTGTCATTATTTGATTTGTTATTATTTACCTTTGCAGCATCTGAGAGAACATGCATACTAAGAATTTCATTAGATATGTTTCCAGCCTGATTGGCGTGTCTAAAGTGTCCGTAGTGAATGAATGGGTGTGTGAGTGTGTATGTGAGTGTGCCCTGTGATGGACAGGCAGCCTGTCCAGGGTGTGCCCCGCCTTGTGCCCGATGCTTCCTGGGATAGGCTCCAGGTTCCCCCGCGACCCTGAAAAGGAGTAAGCGGTTGAAGATGGATGGATGGGTGGATGGATGGATGTTTCCAGCCAAGTTGCAAATTGATATCGCATAAAACACTTGCGAATAAAGCACCGTTTCCATCCCATGTGTTGAAGAGAACAAAATCGTCACTTCTGGGGAAACTGGCGCAAAGAATCTTTACAAATGGACCTCGACATCTATCCAAAAATCTCTCCACCATTTTTACTTTTCTGAGCCACTTATCCAATCACATGATTTGTTGAGGCAAAGTCACATGACTTTTATTCAGTAAATATGTTTCCATCGTAGTTTATGCGCATGTCTCCGCATCGAATAAAAAAATTATCCACCTTAATTGAGTGCATGCATTTTTTATGCACATTTTGGAGATTTTATTCACCTCTATTGTATCCATCCAGCGTTTCATTTTTATGTGATATCCCAAAATTCACCCATAAATACATGGATGCAAACATAGCTATTGACGAATAAAATTCCTGAGTGTTAATAATTTGTGAATGTTATCAGTGCTTATCCACGCTATTCCAGTACCCTGTTGCTAAAATAATTCCACTACTTACTTGCTACTTGATTTAAAAATTTGCATCACTATTGCAGCATTACTGAGAAATGTAGTGAAACTAAGAACTCAGCTAAGCTCAGCACTATCGCAAGATAGTGCTGAGATATTGTGTTTATCATGCTTTAAACCAGCTGCAATTACATATTAAACATATTAATATACATATTTTCACTGAAGAATCCATACTGCTAAAGCATTTCCAGCAAACAGTAGGAGCTCGATCTCCCATCTATTGCGCCATCATACTACATACGACTTTTAGGTAAAAATTCTAAAAGTCCAGGAGAAGATTTTCCTATATGTTCTAATCGTGAGAAAATTATCCATTTTGAGTTGTTTCCAAAAGCAGAACAATACTAAACTGGAAAAAAAATAAGCTGAACATGCTTGGCATAATTTCACTAATGAACATGTACAACAACTATTAAATATCATTTACTGTTTATATTACAATACAAAACTAACCATCCCCTAGCATATTAAGGTGTTTGGGGTATCTATCTACACTGCTTAAAACTAAGATGAAAATAAGACATTTTAGGAATATTAAAATACATTTAAAAATGTCAGGGTTAAGCAAAGCTCCTTCTTTCCCCAGTGAATGTAGGTTAGGATGAATTTATCCTCCACGTGAAAACCGCGCACCTGAAGAGACCCGAACACCTCAAGGCGCAGAAAGAAAGGCCATCCGGTTACCTTGCCGTCTTCCTCATATATCATCCTGCTACCTCTGAGATTAATTAGAGCCCTACAGAGGCAGAGGTGAGTTAGTATGACAGCTCGGGATAAGATGAATTACCGTTAGCTTCACATGGATTACTCATAAGCGGAATTGGAAAATGAGGCTGGTGTTGCAAACGCACTAAAGGAGTTGCACAGCAGGTGAAGATGGATAACAGATAGACGTGAATATACTGTAGAATGGGGAAAAAAACTGGAACATGCATCGCCATGGCGACACTGAATCTGTGTCAACTCACACCCTGAGAGCGCCGCAGCGCTCACTGCTATGGGCTTGCAATTATTTTTTCACATTTTTTATGGCTTTAGAAACACTCCCCCCCTCCCCCCTCCCCCTTCCCTTCCCTTCACATAGAATCACTTTACGAGGGACAATGAAAAATGCTTATGCAGTGTCTGGGTATTCTTGGTTTTCCATCACAGGACCAAAAACTGCAGGACAAAAACAGTAAGACTCATGTCTTATTAAGGCGACACCGCCTGCTTATTACGTTTCTCATTGAATAAAGCTCTGAATGGTTTAGCCCCAGTGTATCTTGCCGATTTCCTGAAGCAGTATAGCCCATAGTGCACCATAAATCATGGGAACATCCTATGTACACCATTAAGTACCTCTTTGAGCTTGAAATGTACTTCCTAGGATGGATTCCAGACAGCCAACCTCGTATATAAATGCAAATAAACGACTTTGTTTAATAAACTCTGAAGCCATAAGGCACTTGTTAGTGACGTATTCAACACTGAAATCCTTTTTATTATCTAATGGCGGGTTATGGCAGGGTTTTCTGTTCTGTAGAAAGGCTTAGGCGCAGCGCCTAAATGTTTTTGCAGAGCGCCTTATGCCAAATGAACGTTAAAAGGCATTTAGGCGACATATCTGAATGAATATAAAAACAACAGTGAGAGTTCTAAGTGCTGACAAAAACAAACGAACAAACAAAAAAGAGAAACAGAGAGGTGGCTTGACCTGCCAATCAACAACCAGGGTTTGGACAAATGTTTGTGTGATTGGTGTGTGACAGAGGTTCATCGCCAATCTAATCAAACAGCTGACTGGATATTTCGCTGTACCGCCAACTTGGGATGGTAGTTACAACCATCGTCTCGGATAAGCAAGTTGCAAGTTATCGATAAGGTAAGCCTTAACAAAGAATAAATGAAGAATAAAACTGTTTTTGTTAGTTAGAAATGCTTATGGATAGTAATAGCAGATAGAGAAAAGATATAACTAATGTAGCCTATTTTACAACTGAAGAAATTGCTAACCTAGCGAACTTACATAGATATTCATGTACTGAATTATGTTATGTTACTTGCGAAGCTACTTAGTTGACATTATATAAGGATATCTTGACTGAACTAACGTTAGTATCGAACATGGCTTGATAGCTAAACAAATTAGGCTGAGTTCATACCTAACGACCTTTTCTGATGAAAACCGCTGGCTAAAGCGTTTTGTCATAGAAAAATACACTATTCCAAAACGCATTTGAGAGCATCCCAAAAGAAGCTCAGGGCGTTTTTTGAAAACACGGCCTACTCCACAGGATTATTATGTAAAACAGGTGCTGACTGCTTCAAAAGAGAAATAAATGTCGGAATAAATCAAGAAATTGTCTTTCGGTCTACTTTATGCCCTTTGGTTGTATTTTCAAAAGAATTACATGTGTATTTCAACATGTTTATTCTTCCTACAGTATGTGTACAAGTCAAGGTAATCCACATATATTTTCATTAAATCTCAAACATGTTATTTGGTGAAAGGAATAGACTTTTAACTGTAAGTACAATAAGTGTTGCCACTTTTCTTTCACAAATGTGGTTAGGATAATGGTTGAAAAGAATGTAAACCCCCCTCCCCACCCCCAAACCCAGACAGAACCAAAGCCCTCTGAACACCTAGGAAAAACCCTGGTTATGGCGATTTCATGATGATGTGTTGAATGAAACTCAGCGTATACAGTCTGTATAGTAAATAGTGAACGAGTGTATGAGGGAGTGATTTCAGACAGCTCTGGCTTTGGAAGAACTCCAAGTGCCAGCCAGAATACTGAGTGCAAAAGTCTAAATCCATACTTTCTTGTCACCATTTTAAGATCTATTAACAGTTTGATTAATGGATCTCATTGCTCTTTACTCTGAGCACCTCTGATAATCTCACTAAGCTCGCTACACCTTATTATATCTTATAAATCTTTTAAAGTTTTGCTCTTAACATTTCTTTTTTATTGGTCTTACAGTATTTCCATTGCTACTGTTGCTGTTTGGCTCAATATTTTTTGGTCCTGACCTGAATTTCTGTAAAGCTGCTTTGAGATGACTACTGTTAATATATCAACCTCTTGCTGTTTAACGCAAGGGCCCGTTAACAGTGTAAAAAAAATAATCCCTATCACCCACATCTTATTCAAGCTATGCTGGCTGCCTATGAAGTTTTGCATTGATTAAAGCTCTGAATGGTTTAGCTATTGCTGATCTCCTGAAGCAGTATAGCCCATCCTGGGCACTCCAGTCAGGCCTAATGTTAGTACTGAGGATCATTTTCAATGCAGCTGATGAGATGTTTTTCTTACAAGGCACTGCAAAACTCTGGAATAGTGTACCAGCTCAACACCGGCTCATTTGGTGTTTTAATTCCTTTAATTAATACTTGTTTAACCTTTTGTTAACCAGATTTTCAGGATTTGTACTAATGTGTTGTAATTCTCATAATTTTCATTTGATCTCGACCATAATAAAAAAATCTTTGATCACAATCCAAATTGACGGCAAAAGCGTAGACAAAATTGTGCTTATAACTGTATAAAATAATATAACGTAATTGTAATGTAATATAATCTTCTCTACAGCATGATTTAATGAAAATAATGAAAATGTGATCACATAAAAAAGCAAGAGCAATGTGGTTAGCTTTCTGATCAGTTTCATATGAATAGTGTCATAAAAAAAAAAAAAGGTACAATCCCTGACTCCGCCCCTAGCCCTAACCGTCATCATTTTTTATACAAATTGGGTCATGTAAATGTAAGTCAAGTGTGAGCTTATGATGGCCATGGACAGATAAAATCAGGCTCCTTTGGTGCATGGGCCCTACTGCACTATATAAACAAAGTTTAATAATAAATTAATAGAAGCACATATAAAAACATACATGACTGTAGCTGAATTGTGTCTGTGTTTGTGATCTGATGCTGTACTGGTGGACTGTCAGAGAAACATTAATGCTGAAACTGCTTTGTGTGAAACCTGAGCTTCAAAGTGACTCTGTACAGATCTCCTGTCTCTCTGCAATGCAACACAGCTGGCCATCTATGGACTACTGTGCACACCGCATGTCTCTCTCCTTCTCTATCTCTCTATCTGCAGCTATGCACTGAATATAATTTGCCGAGTCAAACACAGCCCAGATGTTCTCAACTGAAGCACACAGATCAAGCCTTTCAAACACACAACGCTGCCAACAGAACTTAAGTCGGTGGTTAAAATAGCTGGCCAAATAGAATGAGATAAACAATAAAATATAAATAGAATCAATAAATCCAGGTCCTGTAAATAAGCTGTAGATCAACAAATCAGTAAGTGCTTTGGTGTCAGCATTTAGCTTGGCTATAGATTACTATGTTTTATAACTCTGCGCTTTAGAATTCTCCATTCTGATGAGTAAGAAGGTGTTGTTGAATTTTCTATAACAGCACATCTTGGACATTAGTTTGTCTTCAAGGCAAATCACAAGTTTATATTAATGTGCTCAGTCAGCTCCACATAACCCGATTCAAAATATGTATAACTGATATACTGTAGGGTGTGAGGAAATCTCTATTTAACATTTTTGGAAGGAGTCTCCAGTGCCAGCATTTTAAAACAGCCAGAAGTAAACCTGTAACTTTAGGTTTTCTGACAATCTTCAGGATTGAAAGCGTTCCATTTTTTAATTAATTAATTAATTAATTTTAAATTTGGGATAAGATATGAGTCGAGTCTGGATTTTTTTTGTCTTATTGACATCAAGAGTCATAAAAAAAAGAGAGGATGATGAGGGAATGACTGTTAATGTAAGTAAGAACAGGAACTAATTTATTTCGCAGAACATTAAACTATAAAAGGATAAAAAGTGTCATTCTTTAATACATTTTACAAAATGGTAGAAAGCAAATTGCTGTGGTATAACAGAAAGAAAACTACAGGATGTGCTGTTATTGGAAAATAATCAGATAATTTTTGTTTTGTTTTCCTGCTTTATTCCTTATATAAATACGCAAGTAGAATAAGTTAGAAGTTAGCTAACGATCTACTAAACTAGCACACATAAGCTCCGCTGGTAATCATAGATTCTGAGAGGTGGGGATTTGTGTACGTGGAAGCTTTTTAATAATTTTGGTTTAAATTCTAGCTAAAGCAGCTTAAAGCCTGAAGTTTTCCAACAAGAAAAGTCATACCACTTTTAAAAATCGTTTATATTATAGGCACAGCAAGGCAAGGTGTTCAAACTGACTGGTCTTTTTAAGAATAAGGTCATTTTGATTCTCGCCATGTTCCATTCATCTCTAAATTACACGTCCATCTGTTAACACACACATGCCATTCCGAAAATCCCAAAGCATCTGCAGGGGTTCTTGTATTTTAATATTGTTTATATTGCTAGCTAATTCAGATGAAGTTGCAAGTAAGCATCGTCTGCGAGGCTTAGCTGAGAGTGTGTGTCTTTTTTTCTTGGAGGGACAGAGACAAAGAATGAGAGTGTGGGAAGCTTGGCAAGGTCAGAGAGGACAGAGATTACATAGCATGGATAACTTTAATCTACTACTCATAGCCACAATAACAGTATCACTTTACCTTCTTTGAGAACCAAACATAAATGAATATATTGTGCATAAATCAGCTGTTCCTTTATTCACAGGCTAATTACGTAGAGTGCATAAAACACTCTACTGATCATACAGCAATCCATATGGCACTCAAGGAGATCCTTTATAAAGGTAAGTAAAAATGAATAGCAGTGCGTTGACATTTTATCAGCAGTAATGTCAATATTACTACACCAAAGCGCTGCATAAGGCAATAAAACTACTGAACTATTTCATGCCTCTGTTACTCACTGATCTTATAATGTTTGTGTGTTGTTTTTTTTTCCCTGCTGACACAGATGTTTCTGGGTGGGGCTCTGCATGAGCTACAGAGCTTTCTGTACTGTGATATCGTAACTCAGGTTTGGGTCAGAGTGGCTAAAGAGTCGTGAAGCTGAACTGCTTAAAGGACAATATAATAGACAATATAATAATAATAACAACAACAATAGTGAGGCGTAAGAAGCTAATTATAAAGCAAATTATTGGAGCTTGTATGGAAAATGTTAAACTTTTTGGCTCTTTGTACTTGATAGCCGGTATTTAATCTCCTAAAGTTCAAGAAACCCACAAAGGATGGGTTAATATAATATAATATATAAGCTCAATTATAAGCCTATGGCCGATATCATGAAAAATTGCCTTTATCAGCCGATACCGATTATTGGCCGATACATCGGTGCATCTCTAAATAAAATCTAGTATATTGCCCATATATACTCTATCGCTGCATGAAATGTCCTAGTTGTAAATATCACATTAATCACTACAAATTGTGATCAAATTTTTCAAACGGCTTCCACACTCATTATTTAGCAGCTTATAAAATAGCATCAGAACCACTATATACTGTTATGTGGTTTATGTGTGGTGATCTCTATTACTATAATATGATGGCAATGTAAATCATAGCATTGGATAATTGTGGTGACATAAAATATGCTGTTGTAATACAGACACTAATATTTACAGGCAACATAAATACGCATAGTTAATTAAATTGTTTTGAAAACGTTGTTTAAATCATATTTCCCTGACATAAATGTTGAAAATCCACATTAATTAATTGAACAGTACTGTTCCAAATGTCCTCAATGCCAATTAAATCCTAATTGGACCTTCACCAATTTATCAAGATGAAAATGACAAAAATGTGTAATTACTGTATTGTTAGGTAACTGATGCAAAGTTACTTATGGACAGCCTATATCAACCATGAATTATGAACAGCCTATAACAATCTAGAATATGATTTATGAAACAGTACTAACACAATACAATACAATATGCCTTCTTTTAGTATTTTTGTTTTTATTTTAAATACTATCATGGCAGTTTGTAGATCAGGGTTTGATAGGAACAGCCCAAGCTCTGTATGTTCAGTTCTGTGCAGAATGCCCATGCAAAGCCTGAACACAGACGACACAGAGAGTGTCTCTGCCCCCATATCACAATAACACTCGTACACTGAGTCATTGTAAAATAAGCATATTCAATTCCAAACATAGCACTGTCTCAGGATGTACCATTCCGATTTCTTTTTAGCTTTTGGCAAAAAAAAAAAAAAAAAAAAAAAGGATTTGCATTGACTGAGCCCAGAAGGATTGGAGAGGTGAAGCAATCTTTTCACATTTTTCTACTTAACCTACAGCTTTCTGGTATATCACCTTTGTGGAATGTTTAAGAAAAATACTGAAATAGAACTCTTGCTTATGCGTTCACATTCCCCTTAATAAAACATGGAGATTAATTTCATTGTTATATCGAGATGCCTTCAAATGATCAAGCTATTCAATTAACTCATTTTTACCAGAGGCCAAAAGTTGTGGCAGTTGTATACGGTGTTTTACCATAAAAAAAACAAGTTTTAGTACAATTTATGGCTGTAAATTCCAACAAAAATAATCTCACTCACTGAAATTCCTGTGAACTCTACAAGAGATCTGATGGTAAATTTGAAAGCTTTTAAACACTAATACTAAACCACATGTGCAGAAACATAATTCTGAAGACTGACAGCCTCATCTTTCTGTTGCAATACTGTTTCTACGGTTGATAAGAAAAGAAATCAGAACACTTTCTCTCACCGTACATATATTAAGAAAATTCTGGATGATGTGCATACGGCCTGCATAAAGTAATACTGCATGAGACATCTCCGAGATCACCATTCGTAGATGCCCACCTTGAATCATACCTCATTCTTTACAAACATGCATAGAGAAGACAGAGGTAGACAAATCATTCTTTTTAGCAAGTAAAAGCTCTAGTGTGCTGCTCAGTCTTGTGTTTTGGAAATCTAAATGACTAGGCTAAAAAGTGGTAACTAACATATTATAATACTATATGATGAGCTACATGTAGCTAGCTAGTTAACTGCAGCAATACAGACTAAGAGTAACATTCAAGTAGCATAAAAATTGTTGGCCAGCATTTAATTCTGTCCTAACATAGCATGTAAAACATATTAATCGAGTCTGGGTAATGTCTGTATTTTCTCTCGACGTGTTTAACCCGCGGGGTGACAAAGTTCGAAGTTTTGAAAACTTTTGTTGTGCGAAAGTAAATAAGGTGTAGGACTTTTTTCTTTACTCGTCCACTGGGCAACTACGAATTAAAAACGAATAGCCTGGACATAGAATTTACTTGTCCCAAGTGTCTGGGCTACTGATTCGTCCACCCTTGTAAGATCATTCAGTGAGACACTGGTTCTTCTAAACCACAATCTCTGTGCCAGGAAGCTCATTTGTCTTCTAGGCTCGCTCCAATACGTGGATATACTGCAGAGAAAGCTACACTGCACTTTTGAGTGAATAAAGTATCATTTATACAGGGAGTTAGGAGTTTAGTGGTTAAGGTTCTTTGCCAGTAACAAGAAAGTTATGAGTTTAAATCCCAAGACTGCCTGAGACACTATTGTGTGCTTGAGCAACGCCTCGAATCCATCGCCTTAGCCTCAGGCACTTTGTCCATGACTCAAAGAGCATATGATATTGTTGTACACTTACAGTCTGATTGGCTTTCTGCACTTCTGTATACTGATTTCCGCTGGGGGGAAAAAACAAAACAAACAAAAAAAAATCTTTTGAACATTGTGACACAATGAGGTTTTGGGAGAATATAGCCTTTAAATCTTGAATTTAGAATCTTGTCTTTAAATTATTTCTGTGGTGGCCTGCAAAAACCTAGATGATGCTATGGCTGAATTATAATAAATAAGCAAAAAGTGTTTTGGCTGAAACTGCCCCCCCCCCCGCCCAAAACATACGTAGACGCAACAACTTCAAAAAGCCATAAATATATTTCACTAAAACCATGGAAACGTTTACCAAACATGGTGGGAGAAACAGTCACTGTCTAAAGATGTTTAATATTTTGAATGTTATTGTGAATGTCATGCTTTGATCAAGTTGCTGCGTGCCTTAGTGACATTAACATAAATCTAATCCGTTCAGTTTGTATTCGGCTGTCAAAATGTCCGCAGTACTTCTGCGCTACAGTTGGAGAGGAATCTTTAAATGCGCTTTTCGCACTTTTCACTTCGGGAGGGTCAGCAAAACTAAAAATGCTAGCACTTTCCTTCTGGATACGATGCATGCAAAAGAGAAAAAGTTGAGGAAATAATTTTTTTTTTTTTTGAAAAACTTACCAGACCCTCTAGAGAAAGCTAGAGATCCAGCTCACCTGACTATTGAGGCCACACCTACTCAGTTTAATGTCACTACTACTCAACTCTCTGTCTCTGTCACTTTTGGATAAAAGCGTCTGCCAGCATAATTAATGTCAAGTAGGTCAGTATGAATAAGATTTATTATTAGTACAGGATTAGCTGATTGCAATCCTTGCAACTGGATTTATCATGAGATGCTAAAACAGACCTTAGACTAGTCCTGTTACTCTGAAAAGTAGGTATGATAGATGAAGCAAAGGAGTACACGTGACACAAAATGCAATCATATGCACTGCTCATGCAATTATGTGCATTGCCCAGCGAGCACCACATCCTCAGTGAAACATGATGCTGCCAAAGTGATGAACACTGTAATGTGTTTAAAGGGAAGCTGAAGCCTTTCCCCTAAGGACTGAACAGGGTACGGTGTAATTTGAATAAATAATAAATAGGACAAATGTTTTTTTTTTTATATTATGAGGAAAACACAACAACAGCAAAAACAACATCCAGCTCTGTATATATTGCTGGATCGACTTTCTGTTCCTAGCACAAAGAGTGAGACAGAAAGAGAACGACTACAGTACACGTGACTGCTGCTCATGCTTAGCTAGTCTTCACAAGTCCCAGGAGATGACAAAAGTGCTGGTGAGCATTCAGAAAGCACATTTTGCCCATTACGGCACAGAAAGGAGGTCAGAGCAGCTCACGAAGCCTGAAATAACACACTTTTGATAAACGAGGCAGAAAAGAAGAAACACAATGAGTTGGAGTTTTGTGGTTGTGTACTGTATAGGGTATGTGTGTATGTAAGTGCAGGATCACGGCAGCACCCTGGCAATTCTAACACGGCTAGTCCAGATGTTTTTCCTCTTGAAGATTGCTGAATAATACAGCACCCTTAGCAACAGCAAGAGTCTCCATCCCCCTGCACCCGATTATCATTGATGCTCTCGACCCTGTTTCTGTGTCTATGGAAATCTGTATCTTTCACATGTATAAAATATGCAATTTAGAGCAGTTTCATCTTAAGATGTGAAATACAGAATGGTGTCTATGCAAATCAATTAATTTTGCACCAGGAATATGTTTACTGCAGCCTGAAAGTTACCTCAGGAGCAATTGCAAACACAACTCAGTACAAACCAACGGCATGTATTAAACTGAGGAAGCCCATTTCTGTCAGTTGGATTAAAGCATTTCCTCAAGCCTGAATAATGTTTATGCTTGAATGAGTATGAATGAGTATGTTTATCAAAATTATGCCTTAGTGCTTCAAACCAATCAGAAAGTTTCTCAAATGGATGACACCGTCACGGTAAATTTGGTTTCATATTAGATGTTCGCTGCACATTTGCAGACAGATTCTTTACCTTTAATTAATTAGGTGTTTGTTTGTTTTTTTCCCTGATATGATTTATTGCTTTTAGTTCCTGTTAAACTTGAGTTTTTAGTTTCAATTTCTGTGATTCTCTTGGAGATTTGAACTTGTGAACCAACAGCACATGCTAAACCCTCATTTAAATATCGTTCCTCCCCCGACTTTGCACATCACGTCATTCATGTAATTATTCTTTGCGAATCACCCACAACATTCCATTACATACGCAAATTAGTACTTGTTATTTGGAATATTATTAAATCAGGCCCTGTATGCTCAGACTTCTTGCTGTTTTTTAAGATAGCAAATAACAGCACCATAAAAGGACAAAAATCTAATGTAAGTCGATAGATCAGACAGTAATAAGGGAACATTAAAAGACAAAAGCCCAAAGATTGGAGATTTACCTGCACAAATACAATTAACTTTTTAAGATCCCCTCTTCTTTTTCAGTTCAGATGAAACTCTACACACCACCAATTACTATTTCGTGGAATCAAGCAAACTAAAGTATGAATAATGACTTCATTTTCACACCACAGATGAGGCAGGATCCAGATGTCCACATTCACTAGCACTAACACAAATACATTATTCTTCACTAATGTAAATAATGACTATAAAACACATTACTAATGACTGAGTAAAAGAAAGGTTTGTTCTTTTTTTTTTGTTTTAACTGAAGCAGTAGTGTTTCAGTCATTAAGAGAAAGAAGTAGCTGCATTTCTAACTGAACTGACCTGAATAATGTCCTGGCTGCTTTAAATCGCAGTAAGCTAATTAGTCAAAGTTTTACTAGCTGTCAGTTTGTAATTTACTTTATTGTATTCCCCAGCACTGTTGATTTCTTGACTCTGATTGGTCTGATGATTTGCAAGGCAAGCCCCAGGTTTATATCAATGCGCTCCTTAAAATATGGCATTGTTTCTTTAGTAAAAACTTAGAAAGAATTTTATGGCAGACAATTGGCATGGACACTTAGTTAAAATATGTAACTGATGATCTAGTGATGAGATGTTTATTTGCTATTTTTGGAAGGAGCCTCCAGTAACAGTCAGAGGTTACGCTGTTTTATTCCTTAGCATGATGCCTTTGTAGGCATTTTAGAATCTCCTATATGATCATGGAAGCATCTTCGGCTGTGGCTGTATCCACCATGGCCATGAACTTTCTTTTGCTAACCAGTTTAAATTGCCAGCCAAATGTAATAGTGTAATGTTAGTGAGTAGGTCATCATTTAATAATTGTAGAAGGCATCTGCCTCCTGCTGATATGCTTTATGTTCAGCTGTAAACCAGTTTAATGAAGCCATGAAACACATTCAAGCATATGTACAAACCATGTTAATGGCAATAGTAAGAGTATTTATAGGGCAAAAGCCCAACTGCAAGCACTCACACATCAGACTGAATGTCTAATTGTAAATGCTGGTCCATATCATGCAGCAGATGCCAGATTGTGAGTAAGTGTCATGCTTTTATATATATATATATATATATATATATATATATATATATATATATATATATATATATATATATATATATATATTACACACACACACACACACACACACACACACACACACACACACACACACACATATATATATATATATATAAATGTGTGTGTATATATGTATATTTATATAAGTTTCAGACAATGAATCATCTGCTAAAATTGAATTTATCTGTTTCTCACTGTGACTGACTAAAGTTCCAACTGCATAAGAGCTAGAACGAATATTTCTTGGTAGTAGACCCTACTGTACATTTTGATATACGCAATAGCAAACTCAACAACGTAAATCCAGAAGCTTCTATGCCAACTTCCAGTAAAAGCCAGGCTTCTGGCACTTGTCAGTTTGGGCTCCAGATTGCTCTCACTGCGGCACTTCCTCCTGGCCATCGCACATCTTTCACTTCCACTCCACTCTAGTCCATCTGGCACAAATGGTGCCACGTTTACAGACATCGCAGAGAGACAGGACTCGACAATTACTAAAGGTAAGGACACATGGCCACGTGCTGTCTAGTCTCAAGCTGCATATGACTATGCTATGTACAGCAAGTGACTGTGGGTCAACCAATAAATCTGCACGTGAGAGCAACACAGTAAAGAATAGCGAAGACGAGTCCATTTAAAAATGAATTGCTGCTGTTCTTTGTGTCCTCACGTGTTCAAACAGAAAGACAGACTGGACACCATGTTCAGACCCGCTGATTCAAGGGGTCAGTCTCTCTCAGTCTCTTCGTCTGTGTCTCAGAGTATTCTGTCTTACTGTGATCAATGACCATTACACGTTCTCGCTGATAACACTATTCACTGAAAAAAAAAAAATCAATAGTGAATTAACACCTTAAAGTGAGGAAAATAAAATAAAGGACTGACAATTACAACTACTTACAGTACTATCTTGAGTCTTTGCCTTTTCTAAAGCATTTTCTGAATTTCCATACTTTTCCGGAAATCTGTGTATACATCACACGTAACAAATGGTTCTAACGAATGATGTTAACTATTGTCATCTCTTAATGAATAGCTTCTATACTGACTCAATTATAGTGCATTCATGTATTTGCGTAATTATGGTAATTACAGGCTTCCAGTTTATAAAAACATTCATTTGTCAAATGGGAGAATGAATGACAGGGAGGAATGTGATGCCAGGATTTAAGAATGCGTCAATAAAGTCTACAAAGATCTATTATTTTCCATGACTGACCATAATAAATAGTACAGTTTCTCTTTTTATCTGAAAGGCATGTGAGAATCATTTCTGAACTATCATTCTCACATGACCTGAACATAGTGTACACACTTTTTCAATAGTACACAGTTTTTTTCTACATCAGATTTTTTGCTGTTAAAAAATAAAAGGCCGGTTATTTCGAATTTTTTGTGAAATCAAGAACACTAGCACCACCAATGTTCATTAAGAAAAAAAGAATAATAATACACCGAATGGTTTGAAGAAGGCTGCGGCTGATTTCCTTCTAGCCATGTTAAGGGATTGCACAGAGTGAAACCCACCTTAGATTTTGTGGTATTTTTTAAGTGATACGTCCATAACATACAGTCATGAATGATTATAGAGACACTTTTTTTCTTTTCCAAAATGCCTCAGAATAGACAAACTAACCACACATTGTCCAAGTAAAGTACAAATTACACAAAAGGACAAATGGCAGAACCCTAAGTTACAACATTGTTTGTTTATGGACTCGAAACATTCAAAAAAAGTGTGATAGTTTGCCCCACATCATTCTTATTATGCCATCAATGAGATATAATTCAATCCTCGAAGGTAAAAATATAAAATATTATTAAATAAAATTATCAGTTCATTACTGACTTATTCAGTCGAATTCACTGTCTTGAACGTGATATATAAATATTTAAACCAAGCCCTTGGTTTAAATTGTGCCAATTGTATTATTCGTCTGAAAAAAAAAAAAAAAAACTTTCTCTTGTGCGCCAGAGCACAGCGAACACCTGCAAACCTGTGAATACGAACTCATCGAGGCATGACGAGCGTAACACCTACCATCTCGGTCTGACCTACCATTATAAATAAAACATGCAAGGCAGCTATGGCAACACGAACAGACGGCAAAGTCTGCGAAAGAGTCACAGCCACTAGAGAACCTCTGAATATTCCTACTCGGACGCTCTGCTTTGAAAAAGACTTGAAGGATAAGCAGCAAGCAACTTGATTCAGGACAAAAAAAAAACAATATAGTAGAAGACTGACGCACAGCGGCATCTGTTAACAGCAGAGAAAGCGGGAGAGACGAAGAGAATAAAAATTCCAATGATCTAGGAGAGAGAGAGGAAGTGAACGTGAACATTTCTGTTTGTAGCATTTCTGCTTCCCGGGTCCTGTGATGAATATTTAAACTTTTTTTTAGCTAAAGCAATAATGGCAGCAGAGGTAAAAACCTGTTGGATAAAAAGAGTTCAAGCACAGAAATCTCAAAGTTCACCAAAAGGGAAGGAAGGAGGGAGTCAATAACAAACAAAAGACAGATGAAAACACGCCCAAACATAGATAGACACACACACACACACACACACACAAATACACACATGATTTGTCGTCTTACCTGTTTGGCTGAGTTGTGAGGTGCTGCGGCTCTTGCGGGACATTCCCACCACGGCAGCCATCTTTGCCCCAATGCTCGAGCGCCTCTTCTTGAGGTTTCCACCCACCAGGCCCACGGCCGTGTCCGATTGGCTGCCATCAGTCTTCTCCAGGCTGCACATATCCCCGCCAATGCTGGTGCTCTTGGTCAGATTGGTGTCACCCGCCACACCCATTTGCCTGTTTTTCATTTTGGACGCAAAGTCGCTGTCAGTGGACCGCAGGAACCATCAGAAGGGAAGGAAAGAAAGGCATGGAGAGAAAAGGAGAGAGAAGGAGAAGGGGGAAAAAAAGATGAGCTAGGGATCCAAGGGAAATCAGGATTAGCAGGAAGGTTAAAGTCTTGGATGGAATAGTCAGTTTGGAGTTTGATGTAAAGTCCCAGTATAGAGTGCAAGCTCAGAACTGGCCTTTGAAATGGATGATAGTTGTAACAATTTTAAGATTCTAATCTGTTTCATACTTTCATATTCATATATTTCATATTCCAAATTTTCATAATCATTATTCATACTGGCAGTGGCTCGATGGTTACGGATCTGGAATAGTAATCGGAAAGTTAAATCCTGTCAGGACAAATCCTGGTACCAAGTTGCCAATGTTGGGCTCTAGAGCCAGTCCATTAAGCCTAATCTTCTCAGCTAAACTTACTTAAGTTAAGAGCTAACTTAAGAGCTAAGTTACTTAGTTAGCTTATATTGCAGTGTTTTTTTTTTTTGCTTACCTGAATAACAGCGTTATTTGTATTTTTGCTGTAGCATTATAAATAGTAATTGTAATGATCACATGTACCTGTTCAGTTGCTCGGTCTTATTATTTATGTAAATTCAATTTACGTCGTCGTTTAATTTGTCCAGTTAGGATGGAATTTTAATATTGGCTACGATCATGAAAAAAAACTAAATCATTTTGATTGTCCTTCAGGTCTAAATACTCTTCCAAGCTCCTCTGTCATGCCTGAAGTCACACTTCAGAGACTATCTGAACCTTAAAGAGCTAAATATAGCTTTCTTTTTCATTCATGCAGTGTGAATTTGTGCTAAAATGATAAAATGTTTTGAGTGCCATTGCTATCCAAGCTGATGATAATAACAGATGCCATTTTTATTCACATATACCACAATATCATTGCACTTTTACTGCATTAATTATTTATTAATGTGAGTTACACTATAATGCCCTTTAATTACCAGAAACACAAAATAGACAATAAAGAGAAAGTGCAATTTTTGGAGACAGAAATGAATCACAGATCTAGGATTAGGCTTTGAGCTAAAATGGCACTCTCTGTGGCCTGCTTTAATCTAGGTATGTTACATTGGGATAGTAATTCAACATAAGAATATATATATAAAATGGGCATTGTATCATTGTTCAAGTCATAGAAACAATAATATTGAACTGTTTGCATCAGGAAGCTTGCCATATTTTTTATTTCTGATCAATAAAACCTTGTGGATTGAATGATTCATTTGGTTTTATTAATTAATTTATTTAAACGCGCATACTTACCTTCATATAAACCTATTTTAATATTATTAGAGTACTACGCTTGCTCTATAAACTCATCCGATTGAGTATGGCATGAATTGTATTTTGTCCTGTAGTTACATTATTTTGTAGTATTTGTCAATCAAGCTAAATGGTCATGTGATGAGGCATTTGCACCAAAGATTAAGGGGTGTGAGGAAAAAAAAACAAAAAAAAACAAACAAAAAAAACAAAAACAAAAAGGAAAAAACCCAGAATCCCGAAAAAGAACCCAGCCTATCGCAGAGAACACAGGGAAAAAGGCTGGGGAAACCCTGGATGGGGTGCCAACCCATCGCAGGGCACAATCTGACATACATTCACACACTACAGACAACCAACCATGAAATGCCTACAATGCATGTCTTTGGACAAGGGGAGGAAACTGGAGTACCCGGAGGAAATCCGGAGGAACATGCAAACACTTCCTACACATGGTGGAGGTGGGATTTGAACCCACAAACCCAGAGTTGTGAGACAAATACACTAAACACTAAGCCACAGTGCTTTTTTTTTCTTTCTTTTTTTTTTTTTTTTAGAAAATAATGTATTTAAAAAGTGATGTCACATTTAAGTGCCTCTTAAATTTTAAGAGGCACTTATTCAGAGACTTATCTTTGGCTCAATCTGATATTTCGATCTCTTGAGCATACTGTAAAGTGCACTACACTACCTTCAACATCAATGTTCACCACTTCACCATAGATGCAAATTAGGAGTAAAAGATCTAAGGCAGAGAGTCAGGATTTTAAATAGACCATTTCCTTCTACGGAGGTAGTTCTGAGGTTAGTCAAAAAGTCAAAAAGTTTAGGAAACATTCGGAGACTACAATGAATTTGTGTCCAAGGCGTTCTGGTCAAAGGCGTCTACTAAAATTCTGCAAAATGTCAATTCTGACAGCTATAACGTGCACTAAGGTTTTACTTAGAGGATTCAGAATTTATTTGGGCTTGATCTGATAAAGAACAACAGAATAAGGTTGTTTTAACTGTCCAGTCACCTACTCAATTGCTCTCGGAGGTTCTAAAGGATATTCAACTGAGTGGCAGTTGTATTTTTAGTGGACCACTGTGGCTCTACTGACAGGAACTCGATTCACTCTGGACACAGTACTAATTATACAGGCCACTCTGGAGTCCATCTTGCATCAGGGTCTCATTATTCTGAGATGTGCGTCAGCATTTGTCTGGTAGTGACAGGGGAGCAAATCACAATTACCTTGCCTTCATCTCCATAATGAACAGGTCTTAGGGCGTCTTTTTTGATACAGACACACACGCATTATCTTTCCAGCCAGACAGCAGTGCAGAACGTTAGTGTAGTCAAATAATCGATGAAGCTGCTGCTACAGTGTTCCTTTGCCAGACAGTTTTTCAAAGCAGGACTACACTTTGGTTTATAAAGTTAGATGTCTCAGCTTTGTTTGATCTTAACCCCATTTTCTCCTGAACAAACTGGGCCCCAGTTGCCTTCACTGGAAAAATCTCACCTTCTGCAATGACAGCTGGGAAAATGGGAGGGTGAAAGCGAATACATTTCCTCCAAGACACATGCATTCACAGAATTATTATTTTTTTAATCAGCTGTTCATGGAATGTTGCAGACGAGCCAAACAAGCTTGTCCTCTTCCACATTCATGAGCTAACAGAAGCTAAACGTAGTCCAATTCTGTTGGAAAAGCATCAATCTGGCAACAGTGGCTATACAGCTAGTGGGTAATACTACATGATGTAGGCGGGTGTGGCTCAGGTGGTAGAGCGGGTTGTCCACTAATTGTAGGGTTGTCGGTTCGATTCTCGGCCCACATGACCCCACATGTTGAAGTATATGGCAGCTCTGCTACCACTGGTGTGTGTGTCTGTGAATGGGTGAATGAGACACAGTGTAAAGCGCTTTGTAGAACCGCTAAAGGTTAAAAAAAATAAATAAATAAAAATAAAAGGGCTATATAAGTGCAGACCATTTATCTGAAAGTGACAATCCAAGGCTTAAAGTTTCTGCATCAAATAGCTCTTAAAATGTTTATTATATAAGGAATAAAACAGAACGGGGTGTGCTGTTAAAGACAATAATCATTAATGTGTGTACCATCACGGTGGTACCACACATCCTGGAATGTTTTATTTCTCTTATAACACAGCAATTTGCCAAATGATTACAATTTTGTAAATTAAGAATGATGCCATGATTTTTTTTTCCCATTTATAGCTACGTTTAATGTTTACACTTACCGTTATGTTACTATGAAACCGTAAAGCCCAAATCCCTCCTTCCTGAAAACTTTCTAGTGTTAGAAAACTTAAAGATGCAGCTTTACAGCTGTATTTAAAGATACAGCACAGACCCCTTCCAAAAAATATTTCTTCTCACAGAAAACTTCACCATGCCAACGTTTTTAAAATCCATTTATGTAGCACGTACTCTATACAAGTTTCTGTGTAAGTTGTTATTATAGAAATGATAGTGTATGAGAACTAGCACATCAATAAAAAACATTTAAGCTGGAACTATTGCCCAAGCTGCTGTTATAGAAATAAATCAACGCCTTCTGACCAATCACAATCGAACAGTCACCAAATATATTTTTATGTCATCATTAGTAATGCAGTGCAGACTTCAGAAATGGCAATATACAGTACGTGAACCTTAAAACATCGCTTCTTATTATCTTTACAGGCTTTCAAGCTAGTCAATTTACAGCAATTATCTGTTGCAATACAAACATACAGTATCATCATAACAAAATTGCTCTAAAAGACAAAATCCTAATGACTTTAGAATACCAAATATCTGAGCAAATGAACTGTTTCCCAATATTAAGATGAATATCAAAAAGAGATTCTGGTTCCTGAGCTACCATTTCATACGGCTCAATTTTAGATGAGTAATCAAAACCACCGTCTGTCATATAAATCCAACATCCACCTTGAGATATTTTACAATTTGACAACCGCATATAGAATAAAGTTAATAGTAGAGTTCATTCTAAACCAAAAGTACAGATCACAGTGTAATGTGATAGTGGTATACTGGCAGAGAGCGAGAGAAAAAAAGAATGTAAGACCTTCCAATGAACACAGGAAAAGACAGATTGAGTTCAATACTTGGGCAAGGATCTGCTATTATCAGCCAGGAAGCCATGCAAGTCACTCTAACAGGTAAATAAACTTGGTTTATTGAGTCAAATTAGTTTTCCAGTGTTGGCTCGGGTAGCCCTTGCCCCGCTGAGAAAGCACACATGGCTCGGTGTGAATGCCAGGCCACAAAGTAAAGTCCTGATTGTTCTGCAAAGCATCACAGAGGGTCTCTGACAGTGCTCTGTATGATTATTCTCTTTAATGCTCAAACCACAAAGGCATGGTCCAGAATCACACTGCACTTTGAATGAAGTTGGTATTCCCTAATGGCACACAGACTTGAGCCAGGACTAAAAATTCTTCAAGAGGAAAAAAATCTGTGACTTTTGGCCTTGTTTACAGTGCAGCTCATACGTGCTCAATCTTGGATTCCTGAGACACCGATGGGATCGCAAGAGATTTTTACCGCAAACAGCCTCCGGGAGTCTAGAGAGCAATTCTGGCCATGCTTTCCACGTGGGAAGGATGGCGAACTCTCTAACCGTATCAATCACAGCAACACCATTGGTGTCTCAGAGTTCTTGTATGTGGAAGAGGGTGGATAGTGCTTTTCTCCATGTATGTTACGCTGTCCTGTGTAATGAGCTTAATTCGATAATTTACTGATTGTCTAGAAGTGAATGATAGCTAGAACAGCCAAGTTAGCATCATCTCCTCTGCTAACCGGCTTCTACTCGCATCCTGTCATTATTATTCTAACAGTATTGGCTTCATCTCAAGTGATAATCAAGTAAAGAAAAAGTCTGGATAGAGGAGTCTGCCAGAGAGACGAGACACTAACAGCTAAAGCTGTAAATAAGAACAGCCTGACAGGTTGTGTTCTCTAGGAGGAGAAGATATCGTAGCCAGCGCCAAAAAGCATGCTTGCATCTCCACTAATGGTTAAAGAACGGTTCTCTTCCAAGAAGCTCTGGCATTGCAGACGCTTATCTCCCCGGAACTGAACTCGAAACGATGCAGCTGCTCTATAGGCATGCGTCTCTGATTCTTGTAGTACATCGTGTTCTTCTAAAGCAGACTATACTACGTAATCTAGGCCATGATCCTCTTTCTTCAGAGAAAATATAAGGCATCCCACACTATTTGTGAAAGGGTCTATAAATGGAAGCATGGAGGATGAGTCTATTTAGATGTCTGTGCTTCTGCGGTAAGGAGATTTTGGAAATTAGATCAACGTGTTGGAAGCCAAATACAACATGGGAATGGTCTTTTACATGACACTATCTTACAAAAATGTATAAGGGTTCGGTTTTTCAGATATGTTAACAGATTTTTGAGGCTAACTTGTTTCATGGGTGTTCCACAACATTAAATATAACTAATTATAAATAAAAAGTATGGTGTGACATACTTTAATAAATACAAAATTTTAATATTTGGGCAAACTTCGACAGATTTTTGAGGCTAACTTGTTTTATAGATGTACCTCCACATTAAATGTAACTATAAGCAGATAAAAAGTATGACATGCATTTCAAATAAATAAATAAACAAATGTTCATTCATAATACCTGACAATTTGCTAACGAACTAAAATAAACACAACGAAAAACCGCAAGTTTTATATTAATGCACTAGTTATATGTTTTCGTTTCTATAGTAACAGCTAATTCACAGGCACTTGTATGACAGACACTTACATAATTTTAGTCTAACAATAAATGTATTGTTATTAAACACTGCTCTGATGAATAGAAATGAAACAATGTGCTGTTAATGAAAAATAATCAACTTGTATGTGGTAAAGGCATTGCACCACCCCATCGTTGATTATGTCCCTATAACTGCACACTCCATTTTGTTTTATTTATTCCCTACTTACAGTATTAGTTTTGAGAAGGGCGGCAAAAATATTGGAGAATGGAATCGAATAGAATAGGCTTGGTTCGTTCCTCCTAATAACCCAAAGACAGAAAGTGCCCTGCAATTAGTATAATTTCTGCAAGCAGTGTGATGCAGAACAATGGTTTCCATGGGAACCGTGGCCCTAGTCAACCAAATCCATCATATTAATTTCGTCAGGCCACTTTAGTTTGTCCAAGAAACCGTGTATGGCACAGTACATGTGAGAAATGAAGACACATAAGATGGGGTGCTGCAGCACTTTGTATGATATGATACACGCTACTGTTATTACTAATGAACGAGCTCAATCAGGTGACTGATCGTGATTTAGAGTCAAATGTCGGATTGGATTTAGATGTAAAACTAATACTTTATTTACAGTATCAGTTACAGGTGAACTTGATGAAATAGTTACGATTCAGCTGATTTTACAATTTAAATGTCTGCTTGCACTCAGTGAGCATTAAACTCTGTGTTTATATCAGCCCACATATTACCATATTCACGTGACTACCCTGCACTGTGGGTCCTGTTTCTGGGAAACGCAGGCCAGTGCAGAGAAGAGAGAGCTGAAATATGGTAAATAGGGACATAAGGTCAGAGCATCATCTAGCCTCCTACTGGCTTTGTTCACTGTCACTCAGTTTTCTGATGGCTGGAATGCTAGTGTACTGCAGCTACAAATATATGATAATCTCTTAAACCAGGGATGTTCAATCTTAACCGCAAAGGGCTTGTGTGGGTGCAGGTTTTCATTTCCATCCAGCAGGAGCCACACCTGATTCCACCTGTTTAATTAGTTGATCTTGGCTTTCAATAGACTCAAGTGTGGCTTCCACTTGGTTGGAATGACAATCTGCACCCACACCTGCCTTTTCCAGATAAGATTGGACACCCCTGTCTTCAACTGTCCGTTGGTCCAGATGTCCGTTCCTTACTCTAGTAACTACATCATTTTCCGTAAGGTTTCATTGTCATTTTTATAATAACATATTCTGTTAAACCTATTCATTTTTGAGCATTAAATATGTAGTCAATGGGATTGGTTTTTGTATGAATTTCATCTGAATAAAGTCGTAAAAATTGACGTCAATGAGAAATACACCTGCAACACTAACCTTAAGACTTACTTCGAAAAATCTCATCTCCTCATCATTCAAATCTCTTGTGGCCAGGGACCAAAGGAGAAAAACAAGCCATGCTCTGTGGGTGAGAGGGATTTCATACATTCTCTAGCCACTCGTAAGCATGTGAGCTCATGTATGTGGAAGAGGGTGAATAACTTTTTCCTCCGAGTGCATGATGCAGCATGAGCAGCAGTTCGAAATAGACCTGGTTGGCTGGATTCACGTGTCTCGGAGAAAGTTTGTTTTAGCTGTTTGGTAGCTGTTGTATGATGGGGGAGAAATGGCTGGTAGGTAGGACCTGGGAGAAAATGGGGGCCGGGGGGGAGGTACAGAATTAAAGAATACATACTCTATTGAAGTGTAATTGAACAAAATTGACCACTGACCTCCCTAAAATTTCTCACATCACCTTGATAGCATACAGAGAATCTGCATTTTACTCATTCACACTGCTGGTCTGCTTAGAGTCATGACCTTTAAATGATTGTGTGCAACAGCAAAGCGAGTGAAAGCAATGCTAATGAAATTCTGTTTCATTGTCAGGTATCCAGACTGATCAAATGCCAGTCACGGTGTGTCCTGTTATAGACTCTAGAACTTAATGTCCCCTATAAGTGGTGTTCTATGTGTGTATGCAAAAGTATACAGGTATATTATACAATGAATTAATTATAGATGCATGTTATTTGGTGATCCAACTGACTGGTCAATAAATAGATTTGTAAACAAAAATATATTATATTCTTTCATAAATATAAAATTGCAATTGCTTGCACATTTTTATAAGAGGAATTAATGTTTGCTTGTTAAAGTTTACATGCACTTTGCCAAATAAGAGACACATACTGAAAATAGAAAAGATGTGCATGTGTGATGAAGAAAGGTTAAGTTTAGTATGTATTTTTTTCTACATTTACTACATTAAAGGTTTATATTTCTATATTTCACTCAGCATACAACTTGCATTTGTTGTCTGTTCTCAATGTGCTTTTGTTTATATGTTTTACTATGTCCCATTATTTTGTTTTTAGTCCTGTCTCCGCCCCTTTCATATCATTGGTCTGTTACCCAGTGGGTTCACCTGTTTAGTGTTAGCCCTTAATTAGTTTGTCTATCTATGCTGCCTTCAAATCCTCTTTGGAAGTGTGTGTACAAGTTCAAAGGTCGTGATTAATAGGTCGACTTTTATGACTTATAAAACTATATAACGGACAGGTGTGGAACATGAATGATCAAAAATGTTTCTGAACACTATAACGACTTTGAACAAGAGAACTAGGCTGTAATAACATTTTACATGTAAAACATATTGCATTACATTCATCTTGCATTCTAAAACACTCACATACGAATGATGTAAATTGGGATGAAGGGCGCGTCTCGTTATCCATGACGTTGTTAAATCTCCGGCTCTCAGCCCCTCACTGAACACAGCAGATGCAGAGAGAGATGCGAGTGCAGCGGGAAAGCAAGACCTCACGCTTGCAGGACAGTACTGGCGACATTTGGAAAGTTTTTAAGGTTTATCCAAAAAGTCGCCAAATTTGTCTTTAGGTGTTTTTTTTTTTGGAAGAAAGTTGCTAAAGGGGTCTGAAAAGTCTCTAAGTTGGGAACACTGGTCTGCACTGACAGCTAGATAAAAGGCAGGCTAAGCTCCGCCTCTCCCCAGCAAAAAGAAAATACAGAGGGAGAGGGAACGCAGGGTTATTCATTTATGCACATTCTATTTGAAAAGCAATAAAATACACCGAGTACCCAAATGTTGCCCTGTCTGTTCTTTTCTTGAAAACAATTTATGCCCCCTTCCGATCTCTCTGCATGCCCCCCGTGTTGAGAACCATTCCCTTATACGGTCACACTCAATGACCCCATTTATTATTATTTTCCCCAAACACTAAATGATAGAACACTGGCAGTGAAAAATATTCTAGTTCTACTGCATAGACAGAGAATGTGCTGCATCTCATTACAATAAATAGGAATAATACGGGTAGTTGAGCAAGTCAGCAATGCGACCACTAAGAAAACAATATCTTTTTAAATACACACGGTGACCTGCTAGCTGTTCTAGTAACACTCTCCTCTACCAACAACTCCTTTATTAACTCTAGTTAAGAATAGCAAATGATGTCACGTCTCCAAATTCCCAATGAACCTACATTTCTAATTGCTTCTTAATTAGGTTAATGTTCTTCTTGTGGGTCCACTATATGCAGTACAAATTGATGACTTTTTAAAGTCTTCCTGTACTTGTACCCGAATTCTCTTCCATATCGGTGTAAATAATGGGTAAAGCTTGCCCTCACCAATCACAGGTCTGAACTGCCCCACATTTCTTATGCATGACTATGCGTTATGGCTTGAACAGATACTTTACAGCTGAGCAACCAAGCAAGAGTGTGCAAACTAACAACTTCTATCTTAATATAGCATTCAGATCTGGTATAAAAACATTTTAAATATTTTACACTGTTTTCCCTGGGGTGTTGATATACCATAGCATCACAATTCTCTAGCCAATGTTCTAATAAAAGGTGAGGTTTGAAGCATCATTTATCAAATGTCTGCCTCTTGACTACACTCTCTTAGTAAAAAGGGTTCCTCAAGGGTTTTTTATGGATCAATAACACTTCTAGGTAGAATCATCTGAAATATATAAAGGCTGCTTAAAAGGGTACTTTTGAGCAAAACATTCTTCCAAAATCATACAAAGTTCTTCCTGACTTCTTGATTTCTGTCCACAATTTATAGACCAAATGGCAATTAATGTGAAATGTTCTTCAAACATTTTGTGAGATATGTATAAAAGCAAAACACTGTGTTCTACATATACATCATCACAGACATTATAAAGGGATAATATATGTACAGTATACCTGTATGATAATGTATCATGTACGTTATCAAACGCAAAAGCACTATACTCTCAGTTGGCTTCTTTAAGCTTTCCTTCAGAGGAACTAATGAGTACTTTGCAGGATGCAACAAAGAGCCTTTTTCACCCCCAAGAGTATACTGCAAGCTAGAGATCTTCTCTAAAAACGTTTAGCTTTTCATTGTTTTTTTGCTTTCGTTTAATGAGAAAGCAAGTACAGACTTATTGTACATGTTTGCCCTATGTGGTAATACTCAATGCCCCCCCCACCCCCACCCCATTTACTGATATTATTTCTTTCCTGGCGTATACAGTATATGTGCTGTTTGTTAGTAATATGACTACATAGCAAGCTCGTTCCTTCTGACATATGCTCCAAATATTACACAAGCGTCTAATTGAAAGAAAACCAGTCTGCAATTTGTCCACCGTGTGCACAGTGACATCGTTTTTCCTTCTGATGAAAGGATGTATCTCAGCACAGTATGAGTAATGGAGTGAAACATGATCGCATACTGGAGCATTAGAAGGAAGTGTGAGAAACCTATATCATAATGCTTTCAAACACTTCAGCTCAGCTCGATGTTCTTCTTAGAACACTGTACACGTGATTGAGAAAATATTAACCGAACCATCTATCTTGACCGTGTGCTCATTTAACCAGGTGTCCAATACACAACAAGCAATTGGACGAAGGGTACAGTGTTATCGAAGCGAACGTCTGTGTACTGCTGGTAAATGACTAAGTGCAAACAGTCCGGCTGATTGCAATATTGAGCAGCGTTCAGTTTGCCACATTTTGGCAATGCCCGTGTTTGTATATTCTTTAAACAAATCAGCCATTCAACCCTATGATTTGGACTTCCCAAAAACAGTTTACACCCAAGTCTAACATATGCTTCAGTGGATTATCTCACTGGCATGCAGTAGATGTGTACCTAAGAACTGCTGATGTAATCAAAGATTTACAATATACGCATACTAAACCTTAATAATAGCACAGTGTTCGGCTACATGGTCTTTTGTTCAACATGTCATGTTTAACTAACTTTACTGAAAAACTGGATGAGGTTTAAGTTTTGGTAGGATGATTGGTAGATTCGGTTCAAAACTACAAAATCAAACATAAAACACCAAACGTGTCTTGGTAGATCATCCCCCTCTCACTGCAAACATGGAATTTCAAGAAAGTAAAAAAAAAAGCCTTGTTTCTTATTTTTTTGTATAAAAAAGAAAAATAATCTTTTCAAGCATTAGCATTACATGTTTTGCATTAGAAAAGTAACCTCAATTTAAGAAAATATATCCAACTTTGTCTTAAGATATTCCAAAATATTGAGCAAGATTTAACCAGTAACAAGCTACAATAATGGTTTGCATAATATTCTAGCGGAGGAACAAGATGCTTTTCCTTATTTTAAGACTATTTTTGTCTTCAGTGAAGCAGCTGCATGAAATGTGTGAAATCTACACTGAAATACATTACCCCTCAGCCCCTGCATGTCACATGACCATGTCACATGTCCTACTGATCACACATACCCGTTATGTTACTCTTAGTAAGCACTCATATAGAAGTTCTTGTTTTTCAGCACCTAACTGTCAAGCTTTTGTTGTCGTCATGTTCGTGTTACTACAGTGTGTGTCCTACAGCTGCTCCCATAGTCTGCATGTTTTTGTCTTGTGTCCATTGTTACAGTTTATGGTTCTTTTCAGGTTTGGTTGCTTGTTTTACACTGTTTTATTCATTCACTTACATACGCCACCTTCTACAAGTTTCAATAAGTTTCCCTGTTTCAATAAAAATGCTAAGAATAACAATCCTTCTGGTGCCTTAATTTAAGATAATAAAAAAGTCACTTAAATTTATTATGCTGTTTGAAGAAATTGTCTTATTGTAAGCTTTTTTCCCCCCTAACTATTAATCTTAGATTAAGGGATAAATTCTTAAAGTCAGCTCAAGCAAGAGACCAAAATGTCATTTTAAGTAAGTCTAGCTTGAATAACTGAGTTTTTATGGCTTGCAATAAGCACAACTTGCTTAAATTTTGCATTTGTGTCTAGTTTAAAGATCCAATAGCATTTTTTTTTTTTTTGGTGACTAGATATTTATGCCGTTTTCAAGAATTTTCACCAAGTCAGTTTTGCTTACCCCATTGGCAGATTGTTTTGCTTGATTTTAGTACACTTTAACTAGATTTAAGAGTGTCTTGCTTGTTTCAAGAAAGGCATTTTTTGCAGTGTAAGTGGAAAATAAAATTTTCACTGAACTGTGCTTTACAAAGTAAAGTACAACTATACATGGATTAAAACCACAAAATTCCAAAACTGAACAATAAAGCTCTCAATCCATCATCTTGAATGGCACATCATGGGCTGTAGTTTGCAAAATCCACCAGTAGAATTGTTTGTATTTAAAACTGCAAACACAATGTAACTTTAAACAATTTCCTAGAAGATTTAGAATCTTTCGTAAAAATTTAAGACACACCCTGTTCCTAAACAGGATATTGCTGTATTATTTCCTTTATTCCTGGCCAATTGTTAAACAAAAGTATACTATAGCCAACCATTATCTGCACAACATAGACCAGATAACGTTTAACATAAATGTTATTTAAAAACAGGTTGACTAACCATGATTTTATTGTTTAGCATGGTTAGTTGGTTTAGCATACGACATGGCTAAGATATAAACAATAAACTTAAGGTCTGATTGCAAAATGAAAAAATACCAACAGTAAGAATGAACGACTGAGGGGAAACATAGGAAATATCAAGTTACACCAAATAGTAGTGCATAACCGAAGCTAGCGTTTTTTCCCCCTGTAGAATAACATAAGATCAGGTATTCAGTATTTCCGACGTATTTTTTCTCTGATCTGATGGTACAGCCTATTTATGTTTAATTCTACTTCCTCAGTCTTCCCAACAAACCTATTTTTAAGAGATCTGAACAAATGAATTGGTATTAATTCAAACAAAATGAATCCGGTATCCTCATTCAGGCCAGTGAAAAATAGACTGAAAAATGAAAAACAGAAAAAGGAAAAAAGGCCGGAGGTACAGCATTAGATACAGAAGGTGCTATGTTGATAGCACTTTACCTGAGGTCATTGTCTGAGAACCTCCTCTCGGCCGCTTCCTCAATAGACTCCGCCTCTCTATCTACGCTATGGGTCTTTGCCTTTCGATCGCTCTCACAATCATTTCCCATCCCTCCCTCCTCCTCCTCATGTAACACCTCCCCAGAGAGTTCCTCCCCTTCCCGGGAGAGGCTCCGCCCCTGCATCGTTTTGCTAGGACAGGGAACAGCGAACGTCATGCAAACAAAAAGGAAGAAGTAGACAAAAAAAAATTAACAAATGACGAAATAAATAAATAAACATTACATACAATGGCAGCAGGATAAATCTGGACATTCAACAATGCAGTAACGTAAAGACACTATGCAAACTGTGATGGCACGATATACCATATATGAGTGATATACATTATTTTACCCACATGTTCTATTTACTAAATAGCAATAGATGCCCCATTGACTCATCGTTTTAGCTTGTATAATAATTATAAGCAATCTAGAACATTTACAATAGAGATGGAGGAAATGTGAGAAGATGCTCTGCTTGTTAAAAATCTATAAGAACATAAGGGTTAAAATACCATAAACATTTCATAGTCATAGTTTGCCAGTGACTGGTGTCTATTATAATAAAGTTCAGATGTTTGGCTCCAGTGATGCCTATACGGAACCAAACCTGAACTCATCAACTCTCATCCAGGAAATGAATCATTCTTAGAGCATTTCCCGATTTAATAAAGGAAACAAGAACAGGGGTTTTCGTCGTAGACAACCCCGGAACCGCTCCTTATCCACAGATAAAAGTGAATATTGACCAATTCACCCATCTCTGGCAAACATCCCCCTGACCTTTGGGCATGTCTCACCTGATCTTGCGGTTGCCTCGCGGCCGCTCCGACTGTACAGACATGTAGCTCGCGCTGCTGAAGCGAGAGGCACTGCTGCTTCTCGACACAGCGGACACGTCACTCACGTCGCTGTCGGAAGATTTGGCCGAGAGGTTGTCCATCCCGTGTTTCCCGTCCCTGCCAGAATGCTATGGAGAGAACAAAGGATACAGTCAGACCAGCATTTCTACTTAGCTATGTATACGGTATAGTCTTTAGTGTGATCTATCCATCCACCAGTTAATCCATCCATTCACAACCTTCTAACCACGCAACCAATGATCCAGTCATCACTCCATCCATCTATCTATCTATCTATCCACCCATCCTACATTCCAACATACCCATACAATGTCATTCTGTGATCTATGCATCCATCAGTTGACCCATCCATGTACCACATGATTCATCCATCCATCCAAGCTACCCATACATCCATCATCATATGATGTATTTATTCATCAGTTGATCTATCCATCCACCACCTTGAACCTTGATCTACTCAATGATCCATCCATCTATCCTACCCATATATCCATCATCATGAGGTTTATTATTTTTACAAAGATGCTATGCTCTATGAGAAATGTAACTAACGTGAATTTATCTTCATCCATCCATCCATTCTTTCTTCCAACCTACCTATACATCCATCATGTTGTGATCTTTCCATCCAACAGTTGATCCATCCATCCATCTACCTACCTATCCATCCATCCATCCATCCATCCACCATCTTCCAACCATGCAACCAATGATCCATCCATTCTTCCATCTATCCATCCACAACAGAGTATTTCCCAATAGGTTCAAAGTAGAACCTCTTTAGTAAGCTAGGACTCATTATTCAACAAATAATCATTCAAAGAACCCTTGAAGAACCTTTTTTTTCCCTATGAGTGCAGGTGTGAATGCAAATGAAACCTAGAGGAAACATGAAGATGAAAAATCACCTTTTTGTATCAGCTTTTTTTAAACGCTAATTTCACTTGCTGTCTCTGTCGTCTCTCTCTCTCTCTGTCTCACTTGCCATCTGTCCACATTTCCACCAAAGCTATCGAGGAAGTCAGTTTCACTGTACTTGCATGTCACACTTCCCTTTTCACATCTTTTCATATCAGACAACGAAGAGTCATTTTGTTTGAGCATTTAAAACACACTCTTCTGCCTGTTAAAATAACATTGTCCAAGTGCAACTGTTGATATAGTGAAGTTTTCTGTGAGGAGACATTTATTTTCAGAGGTGAAGCTGTGACTAAGTGTCCTGACATTGGAAAAACCTTAAGTGTAACTATAAACAGATAAAAAGTATGACATTGTGTTCCTTAATTAATAAAAACAATGTAACTGCTGTGAAATTGCTGTGGTACAAGAGTAAGAATAAAACACTTTGGGACATGGTGTTATTGGAAAATAATCAACTTTGTGTCAACTCTCCTGTTGTGATATTATGATGCAAAAAAAAAAAAAAAAAAATTCAACCACAAAAATAATTGTATTACCTAATCAGAATATAACTTGTGTTCATGGTTTACCGCTTTAAAATACAGTTTAGTAATAAACCGCACTTCATTAATTCTATGGAACAAAGTTTCGACTTCAATTGGTAACCCAGGGATACCTCACAAAACAAACAAACTCCAACAGTTTGCTTTTATAAAAATATTGCCACCCTGTTTTGTATTACCCACTCGTGTTGCAACGTTTAATTAGGCTAAATAGTTTAATTTCCAGTGTCAGTTATTTTTTACCCTACATAAATTGCTATGGAACTTTTAGTTAAACACTAAATACATAAGAGCATTATACAATAAAATATATCTTTTTGACCACCTGACCATATTTTTGAACAGTTATTTATTGTAAACTGCCGAGGTTAAGCACATTATGACTATAACTATTTGAATCCTTATTCCAGTTACTGAATTCAAGTACACAGCGTAAGTGTTCAAACTAATTCAAATTAAAGGTCCTGCATGTTTTGATCACGGTGCCATTGAGACGCTGGTTTTGTAACACAGGTCTTTCTTTAGACAATCTGTCTCCACCACAATGATTATTAAACAGTGTCCTTCCTGATACAGGTTTTTCCTTGAAGCTGTTTTTAATAGGAGTCTCAAACAAATCATACGTCTAGTTAACAAACAAAATAGTTTGGGCAATGCAAGACCGCACAAACATGATTCATTTGGCAGGAAGAGAACAGACTGTGCGTCCCCAAGCATCTTTTAACGTGTAAGAGTCCATTCTTTGAGTTCCTAGGAAGACCACTGGACAATCTGTCCTAGCGTTGCCGTTCAAAAGTGTGCTTTAAATCATCCTGAGCTGTCCAATTTGCAAAAGCACAACAACAAGCTGTTAATTAACTAGACTGTGTGTGGTGCTTTTGATGGTGAGTTTAAACAACGCTGTCAGGATGCTTGGGAAGTGGGAATCTATTTTTACAAAATTAGGTTGAGATGTTCTTTTGCTCGAGCTGGACGGTAAAGTAGAAAGCTGGCCAAGACATGGACCTCCTGTGTGCACGAAGCGGTTTGAGTCTATTAGTAGAGATGTTTTTATTGAACCAGTTATTTAAAATATCATTCTTTGCTAATGTATTAAATTATATAAGCTGTGGTCCGTTCTGAAGTGAAGTCTAGGCAACCATATGTAGTGTTGTTCCAAACAGAAGTGAAAAACATACTCTTCAAATGAATAATTAGTGCCTACTCCACTTTTTTAAATGGACCAATGAGACCATAGTCCTATCCACAGGGGTTCTGTTGTCTCAAAATACTGTGGCTTGTGGTTTCACAGGTCAGAGTTTACCTAGACAGAGTTATTATATTAACCTACTTTATATGACTGTATATTGGCCTACTTTACAAAATCAGACTAAGAGAACTGTAAAGGGTTATAAAGGGAACCAAAACTTGGGGGGGGGGGGGGGGGGGCACAAAAAAATTGTGCTTACTGGTTTACATAAGTGTCTGGTTGCACAGCCTGTGGAAGTGTGACATGTGTATGCAATTCTATGCCGTTTATGCTTCACTCACATGCACAAGTGGGAAAAACAGACATGCAGGACACATGGGCCTGGGTCATCCATGTGGGCATGAGAGTTAATGAGTGTTGAAACACATGTCATGTGTCAGCGAATCTTGCTCAATCACGATTTGTGGTATTTCATCTGGAAATAATGTGTGTTGGTTGTACACTAAGGATACATAGTGCATTATACAAAGAATATACACTTATGGGCCTCTTTATTGGAGCACTTTTACCCTTGCTATCATAGCAGTGTTGAGCATTCTGGGAAGCTTTTCTGCTCACCATGATTGTAAAGAGTGGTTAATATGGTTCTTTCAAAAAAGGTTGGGCTCAAACCAGCTCATCTGGCACCAACAACCATGCCACAGTCAAAGTCACCGGGATCGCATTTCGTCCTCAGTCTGTTGTTTGATGTGAACATTAACTGAAGCTCTTGACCTGTAGGTACATGATTTCATGCATTGTGCTCCTGCCAAATGATTGGCTGATTGAATATCTGCATGAACGAGCAGCTGAACAGGTGGTTGAGCCATGTGAATGAACATACAAATGAAAAATCCAGTGACTTGCCTTTGAGCGGTGGTCTTGCTCCAGGCGGGAGTCAGAGCCTGCTCCCTGCTTATACTTTTCCACCTTCAGCTTCATCTGCCGTGTCCTCTCCTCCACATCCACAGCACCTGCCGGACATGAAACAGTGATAAGTACGTGTGAAAAAGTGTGTGTATAAGTTTGTGTGTTGGAGGGGTAAAAAGTGGTTATAAAGCCTGATGATGCTTGGTGTGGGGGAAGCTTGGATGGTAAAAGCAAGGCAAACTAAAACAGGCTTTATTACTGGCTCAGTTGGGAATGTGATGGTGTGTGATCAGCATGTGGCAGTGTTTGTGTCCCGCAGATAAAGACTGATAAAGACTCAATAGAAAAACTAGCATGTCTTCCTTATTTTGGACAGATCTGAAGGTAATGCCATAATTCGATTAAAGTATTTGATGAAAATGCTACATAATGAGAACAAGCAGAGGTAAGTGTAGCATTTTTGAAGTCAAATATTTAATAAGCCTCCTTCATCATCCTAATACAATGGCAGAAAGCATATGTTTGGCAAAATATTGGTACCCAATCTAGACTATCTGCCCATTCCTGACTCCAGATAAATCTCCACTGTTAAGTCAATTACAAAAATTTGTACGATGAAAAAAGAAAAAAAAAAGATAAGACGCATACCTATTCACCAATTCACAGACCTAGTTTTAATAAGCTTAAGAAGAATTTCCCATCGGCCAGCGTTATTTTTGAAAACTCAAAAGACCCCCAAAATTCCCTTTCATCACTTTTTTGTGAGCTTTTGCTATAAACTCTACTCCAACAAGAAAGAAAAAAAAAACACAATATGTTCTACTGGAGCACTCATTCTGCTTTCTGCCGAGTCTTGAATTTCAGCAGGTTAATTTCAAAAAGAAATAATAATAATAACAAAAAAAAATATTCAGAGCATTGTGCGAGCTGCTAAGCTGTGAGAAGCTGTGTATTCTCATTTTCGGCTCGGCATGAAATCAATCTACAAAACCATCTTTAATGTCCCAGAAAACGCTGAATCAGTGAATCTGCTGGGAAAAAGATCAATCCTGTTGATATCAAGGCTGTTGTGCTTTTAACAAATTAGTATATTATTAGTAATATGATCATCTGATTGATCTAATAATTCTGCAGTCATTTAGCATAGAAGTCAAAATTATACCAGTTTTTCAATTATATGCACTAGAACTGCATCATATCAAATATCCCCAATTCAGTATCATAGAAAGGACAGTAATTAGCTTTCCTTAATATCTTCATATTCATTATTTGATATTTTTTACTGTAGGTATTTTCGTCATAGAAAGAAAAAGATCTTTTTTTAATTGTAGCGTCTCTTTCATTACAGTTTCCATTAAAACGACATTCTGGCTCGATTTCCTTACCGGAAATCTCTTTTTTTTGGGCATCAGTGACGCCAAAAAACCATCTGGCCTACCTTCATCTCTGTTCTCTGGGCTTGTTTTCTCTCTCTCTACTTTTCGAATTTAAAGATGGTGATGTGAAGTAAGATGGAGGGGAAAAAAAAAGAGGGAAAACAAAGCAGTCAATGAGTGATTACAGCCTAAATTAGACAAGAAACAACGTCAAGAAATCTCACATGCCTCAGGATAATAAATATCAGCAGTTCACCGATATTGTCTTATTGGCAATACTGATGTGAAGCCGGTTTCATTTGTGACCACTGACTGCATGACTGAAACCTGATTATATTAAGCCTGTTGAAGGTTAATATAATCTATCCATTGCCAATTTATATGGTCAATGCAAGTACACTGTGATAGGATAAAGCAGAACAAAGATTAGGTCAAGAACATGTACAGTGCCCTCCACTAATATTGACATCATTGGTAAATATAAGCAAAGAAGGCTGTAAAAAAAAAAAAAAGGCCTTTATTGTTGAATTTTTTTGATCGTTTGTTAAAATTCTCAAAAATACTCTGCTCTCATGGATATCAATTGCAAACAACACAGGTTTATAAAAAAAATAAATAAAATCTTTGTTAAATATAGGTGTGCAACAATTACTGGCACCTCTATGAATTCATATGAGAAAAATATATTTGAAGTATATTACCATTGATATTTTAATTTTTTTTTTAGTACACCTGTGTGACTAGGAACAGGAAATTGTTCAACCATGACTTCCTGTTTCACAGGGTTATAAATATGAGGTAACACACAGGCCAAATTTCCCTTAGTCATTCATAACAATGGGTAAGACCAAGGAATATAGCTGTGATGTGTGGCAAAATGTGAAGTGGCTATAAGAAAATAGTACAAGCATTGAAAATGCTCATTTCCACCATCAGGGCAATAATTAAGAGGTTAGAGTCAACTGGAAATTGGACGTGTTTCTATATCGTCTCAACGAACTGTGAAGAGGATGGCTCGAGTGGCGAAAAAATCTCCAAGGATCACAGCTGGTGAATTGCAGAAGTTAGTTGCGTCTTGGGGTCAGAAAGTTTCCAAAACTACAATCCGAAGTCACCTACATCACCACAAGTTGTTTGGAAGATTTTCAAGAAAAAGCCTCTAATCTCATCCAAAAACAATCTCAAGTGTCTTCAGTTTGCCAGACACTACTGGAACTTCAAATGGGATCGGGTTCTATGGTCAGATGAAAACAAAATAGAGCTTTTTGGCAATAAACACCAGAGGTGGTTTTGGTGCACACAGAGAGATAGCCATATGGAAAAGTATCTCATGCTCACGGTCAAATATGTTCGTGACTCTTTAATGTCTTGGGGCTGTTTTTCTGACTGATTCTGTATGGAGGAATGGTCTCAGATCCCTTGTCATGTATTCTCCAACCTCATCAGGCATTATAGGAGAAGACTCAGAGCCGTTATCTTGGCAAAGGGAGATAGCACAAAGTATTGACTAATAGGGTGCCAATAATTGTGGCACACACATATTTGACAAAGATTTATATATATATAAACCTGTGTTGTATTCACAATTTTTGATATCCATGAGAGCAGAGCATTGTTGTGAATTTTTTAAACAAAAGATCAAAAGGTTCAACAATAAGGACAATTTTTCACAGCCTTCTTTGCTCATATTTATCAAGGGTGCCAATATTAGTGGAGGGCACTGTAACTGAGAGGGTGAAATGTTTAGTTCTGAGAAGGGCTGTAAAGTGTTTTGTTAGTGTAGGCTTCATGACAGGGGTCAAAAGTAGCTCGCATCGCATTTATAAAGGTATCTGAAAACAAAGTGGAGAATATCCAGTGTACAAGGGTTGTTTTCCACTGGTAGCCACAAAATACCCATGAGAAAATACCCATACCACACAGAAATGCGACATCCCTTCAGGCTTCATACAAATGTAAGATGTGGAACAATTATTTATCGTCTTAGTTTGCAGGTCAAATAATTGTGTGGATAGTGAGTTAGCTCACTTTGTACGTGTTTAAGTGAAGGAGCATCCCTACTGTCACAGAATGATAAGCAAACCCGTATAATGCAATGAACAAAATTGTTAATAATTTCAAACACCGGTTCTGTTGCCAATCGGCTGTCCACATGATGTAAAAGAAAACGTGATTCATCAGACCAGGCCTCCTTCATCCATTGCTCCATGGTCCAGTTTTGATGCTCACGTGCCTATTGTAGGTGCTTTCGGCAGTGGACAGGGGTCATCATGGGCACTCTGACCGGTCTGCGGCTACGCTGCAGCAAGCTGCAATGCACTGTGTGTTCTGATACCTTTCTATCATAGCCAGCATTAACTTTTTCAGCAATTTGTGCTCTAGTAGCTCTGTGGGATCGGACCAGACAGACTAGCCTTCATTCCTCACACGCATCAGTGAGCCTTCGGTGCCCACGACCCTCTCGCCGATTCACCGGTTGTCCTTCCTTGGACCACTTTTGGTAGGGTACTAACCACTGCGTACCGGGAACACCCCACAAGACCTGTCGTTTTGGAGATGCTCTGACCAGTCGTCTAGCCATCACAATTTGGCCCTTATCAAAGTCTCTCAGATCCTTACCCATTTCTCCTGCTTCCAACACATCAACTTTGAGAACTGCTCACTTGCTGCCTAATATATCCCACCCCTCGACAGGTGCCATTGTAACAAACTAATCAATGTAATCGCAAATTTCCAGCTCTCAGTTACATCTCATCTGCCTACTTACCCATGAAAGCTGGATATTACATCAAAACTTCCAGCTGTACGGCCAGATGAGCAAGATTGTGTGTGAGACAATACAGCTGATATTATGGCCACATATACACACACACACACACACACACACACACACACACACACACACACACACACAGTCATTTCAGATCCTCTTTGAGCTGAAGCAGTAATGGGCATGAATGAGGAAGAAGACGAAGAAGTAAAGGGTGTAAAGAAGGATCAGAGAAGAAAGGAAGACAGACCTGAGTTTGTCCAAGTCGTCGACTCCATGTCTTCTGAAGGGGGTTATTGTGGTAAGTGTGGGGGGGGGGGGGGGGGTGTCATCACACACAATACAAACACAAACACAGAGGACATGGGTGTAAGAGGGTGTGTGTGTGTGTGTGTGTGTGTGTGTGTTGAGAAGGAGTGTTAAAAAGTATGGAAGGTGTCGGGGGTTAGGATACGGGAAAGGGGGTAACATTAAGACAACAAAACAACAACCACAGCAGCAACAATAATAGTAACACAAAAATGAAAGAGAAAAAGTCACAAAATGAGGCAGAGTTTAGAGGTGACATCAGTGACGTTCTGAGGAAGAAATTTCTGGAAACGATAAAGTGATGTTAATAGAGGGAGCACAAATGGAGTCACAGAGCCCAAGAGACCTGAAGAGAGAAGGATAGAATACAAAAAAAAAGGAGAAGAGAGGAGAGGAAGACGCTCCACCCGAGAAAGGTTGCGTAACTCTGTGGAAGCAAAACCTGCTACAAAAGACCTAAACAAAGAGAAAACTGGAGAACAATAGCTCCCTAAACACACACACACACACACACACACACACACACACACACACTTACACTTTCGAGTGATCCTTTAGGGAATGCATTACACTAATTGGACAGCACTCTCACCTATGCATATTCAAATCCCTCAGTAGAAGCAAAATCTGCTTACAGTGCTAATTTTTTCTGGATTTAGTGATGAGCTCTGCTTTTATCTACAGCCATCATAAATCATAAGTTGAGCACAGTGCACTTGAAATCATGTGAGACAACATCTTTCATGCATGTTAGCATTTAGCTTCCATCTTTCCAGTCTAGAACTCATACTGCATACCGAAGGGGTTTTAATTTATCATTAAATAACTCATGAAACATGTTTATCAATATCGGGGAAATATCAAGGTCAGCTGAACTTGTTCAAAGACAGGAAAAAAATTATTCGCAAAAATTATTCGCAAAAATTATTAATAAATTAATAAATTATTTATTAAAAAATAAATAAAATAATAAATTATTTATTATTCACAAAAATTATTAATTCGCAAAAATTATTTTTAGAGATGTAACTTAAAATGTAAGATTTCACATTTGGCTTGTTTTCTATTCACTTACATGGGAATGGGCGGGGCTAAAAATGGTACTACACACAGCCACTAGAGGGCCTCAGAGGCATTTTGGCTTCACTTTTCCACCTGGTTATGGGACATTCACACATACAAGTCGCCAGTCGCTGTACTATGAAGTCACCAGTAGGCATTCCGACTACTGGTTGCCATAGTAACATGTATCAGTGGGTAGCATTTTACTTTTGACAACAAACCAGTTTTCTTGCCGATAAAATTAAACATTCTGGAGGGAGAATGTTTGTATATAAAATAAAATTAATAATAATAATAATAATAATAATAATATATATATATATATATATATATATATATATATATATATATATATATATATATATATATATATATATATATATATGCATCATTTTCTATGAGATGAAGGAGAATCAGTGTGTGCTCTTTGCCTTTGTGGCCATCTATCTGTGGCAAAAGCGCAAGCGCCGAACTGTCTGAGTCCACAAAACATTTCGTAAACAATTCGCAGGCAGTATGGTGGATCACATGCACTCTACTGCCTTCACCCCCACTGGTCGTCTCTACTCCAAGTCACTCCAAATTTGCATAAAGTTAAACTGTTCTCAAATTTGTCGCGTCACTGGACACGCCCACATCCGGTCACCAAAGGTCTCCATTTCTATTGGCTCACACGACAGAGACTCATAAATTCACTATCAGAAGCAAATGTGTTTTTTGCACCCGTTGTTCTTTCTACTTCAGTGAATTGGCTTTTGAGTGAATTTGGTCTGAAGCGCGTCGCCATAGCAACACGTCAAAAAAGCGTAAATGCTACGGCTAAACCATTACGTTTCATATTCTGAATCTATGTCCATTTTTCTATGGCACATATCCAAAGCCTTGATCAAAGCATGACATTCACGAAGCTAGAAACGCAGACTTGGCTAGCAAACCAGTCATTAAAACATCTTCGTTAGGCAGACGGACCATTTTTACAGCCAGGTTTGTTGAACTGGTTCCTTATTTACCTAATGTCACCTTTAGCAGTCCCTCCAGGATTTTGTGATTACAGAAATGAATGCAATATCAAGGAAACTCCACAATTATTAAGAATATTTCTGCAGATTTGGGCCATTTGAGCCAAGACACGTCATGTGACGTCATTACAACACACATTCAGCCAAAGCCATCTTCGATTCACGTGTGTCGCACACGAGTACAGCTAAAAGTTCTCATTTACCAACAAACATCACTGCGAAAGACCGTACAAAACTATTTCCTGCAATTGCGATTTCGCCAGTACAAGCCAATACAAATTTTGCAAAAAGCCACAGCAAAATCAAGCTTTTCTGGCCACAAAAATCACAAAAAAACCTTGAAAACCGCGAAATCCTGTATGGATTGCTTTAGGCAAGGTTTGAAAGTAAATAAAAACGTTCCGACATCTAATTGATTTTCCCATATTATGTAAGTCATTGCATCAGCTGTGATATACATTAAGAAATTGATTCTATGTCCGCATTGACCCTATTGAGTCAACGAGTTCAGTCTCTAAGAAGATTTTAACAACGCTTGCTGAACTACTGAAGTATCCCCAGAACAGGACGAGATAACAGCAATCTGCACGGCTGAGCACCGCCATGTTGCTATGGCGAAGCGAGCGAAAGCGTGTAGCCCTGAGGAACACTTTCATTTGCAAATCAATTTGTTTTCTCTGTCAAACCACAAGCAAGGGAACACAGTTCGATTAAGCACAACAGCACATCTAATACCGACTGAAGAAGACGGACGTTTACGTGATCCACGCAATCACAATCACAAGCTGCATACTTTAGACTACCTCGCTCAAGTCCAGTAATCAGCTGCACGCTTACTGCAGCCAAGAGCGTCTAGCACTAGAGATTCAGGTGACACAAAAATCAGGATGATCTTGTACTTTTCTGCAGCAACTGTTCACAAACTTGCAATTTTGTTCACTAGCCTAAATGGGTCAACATAACATGGCAGCTAAGCTAAGTGGAGATTTAAACTGGTGGTGTTGGCACAAAATCTAATATGATCGAACATACAAAACACTCCATCAAATTCACGTTTTATAGCTCACACACACAACCGTACACAGTACATGCAGTGAAATGCTTTTTTTGTTTTACTACTGTCCAGTTACCTAAATAATTTACTAGCATAGAAGTAGAAATATTATATATGTATATATATATGTATATATATATACACACACACACACACACACACACATACATATATATATATATATATATATTATGTACTATATGTGAAATAAAGTGCAGATGTGTGATGCAGCTGTTTGTGCAAGATATATATATATATATATATATATATATATATATATATATATATATATATATATATATATATATATATATATATATATATATAAATAATAAATATTTATAAATACGGGATAATATGGGTATAACAAAGAGTATACTAACAGGCTCCACTGCACAAATCACAAGCTCCCCATTAGGTCTACAGCTGAGTGCAAGTTAGCACACCCTTTTCCAGAATTTGCAAATTCTAAAGGGTAAACCATTTAAAATGGGTGCCCAAGGGAAACAAACACACACACACACACACACACACACACACACACGCTAACTTTTGTACTCAACTCTAGACTTAATGGGGAGCTTGTGATTAGTGCACCAGACTCAAGGAACGGAAAAGTTTGTACTCAAGTAAACTATGCTTAATTAATGAAGAAATCCAGTCATAATTTGTACACTGCCGTTTTCAGAATAGTGTCTCGTCTGTAATCTCTAACACACACACACTCACAGAGTCCTTAAAACTCGACTTGAAATCAAGCTTTTCTCAAGCATGCATTTCCTTCTCCATACATTTTTCCTTTTCTATACGTTTCTTACGACTATATGACTCTTTATTTAAAGTAAATGTGCAATCACTACTGATTTGGATAACTGATAGTTACCCGTTGATGTGGGGTCGTCGTTGTTGATTAGTCATGCGTTTTAACTGAACTACTTTCACGTTCTACTGTATCAGGTCTTCTTCGTCTGCTTCGTGACTTTTCCTCGCAGCGCGTCTGTGTTCCAGCACTGTCTTCCAGCACGTCTGTGTTCCAGCAATTTCGCCAAATTGAGCCTCACTTCTAAATCGCTTTGCTTCGCCAAATAAATGTGACTGTTAAATGTTCTTATAACTGTGACCAGTCAAAGTCACTATACTATACAAGCCTTCGTTTCTGATTCTGTTCATTCCACACGCAGGCTGTAGGGGTGAAGTGGCGGATTTGGCAACCGTGCCATTTTCAGAACAGAACTTCATCTGATACTATGTTTTTAATCCTTCAGAACAGCACAGCCATGGGTTGAGGGAGATTTTTTTTTTTTAAGTAATAATTTATAGGCTGAAAATCAATTAAGATTGAATGCACTAAACAATTTTTTTTTGTTTAGTGCATTTCTAATAGGTCTGTTTTGCAATTAGCTCAAGGATCCGTGCAATTTTATTAATATCGTGAGTAAAATGAAGTTGTTTCTCATATGCTCAATCTTCTCTCAGACATAAATGAGCTAGTGTTTACTGTTTTTAGGTCCTTTTTCCCCCTAAACTCTAAAGGCGCAATCTGAAATGTTATGTATGTAATAAATGTAATAAAGAACTAAAATCAAACAGTTTAAAAAAAAAAAACTGTGCTTTGAAATGTTTCTGTGTCAACAATATACAATATCTCACAAAAGTGACTAGACTCCTCACATTTTTGTAAATATTTGATTATATCTTTTCATGTGACAACACTGAAGAAATGACACTTGGCTACAATGTAAAGTAGTGAGTGTACAGCTTGTGTAACAGTGTAAATTTGCTGTCCCCTCAAAATAACTCAACACACAGCCATTAATGTCTAAACCGCTGGCAACAAAAGTGAGTACACCCCTAAGTGAAAACGTCCAAATTGGGCCCAATTAGCCATTTTCCCTCCCCGGTGTCATGTGACTTGTTAGTGTTACAAGGTCTCAGGTGTGAATGGGGAGCAGGTGTGTCTCATACTCCCTCATACTGGTCACTGGAAGTTCAACATGGCACCTCATGGCAAAGAACTCTCTGAGGATCTGAAAAAAGAATTGTTGCTCTACATAAAGATGGCCTAGGCTATAAGAAGATTGCCAAGACCCTGACATTGAGCTGCAGCACGGTGGCCAAGACCATACAGCGGTTTAACAGGACAGGTTCCACTCAGAACAGGCCTCGCCATGGTCGACCAAAGAAGTTGAGTGCACGTGCTCAGCGTCATATCCAGAGGTTGTGTTTGGGAAATAGACGTATGAGTGCTGCCAACATTGCTGCAGAGGTTGAAGGAGTGGGGGGTCAGCCTGTCAGTGCTCAGACCATACGCCGCACACTGCATCAAATTGGTCTGCATGGCTGTCGTTCCAGAAGGAAGCCTCTTCTAAAGATGATGCACAAGAAAGCCCGCAAACAGTTTGCTGAAGACAAGCAGACTAAGGACATGGATTACTGGATCCATGTCCTGTGGTCTGATGAGACCAAGATAAACTTATTTGGTTCAGATGGTGTCAAGCGTGTGTGGCAGCAACCAGGTGAGGAGTACAAAGACAAGTGTGTCTTGCCTACAGTCAAGCATGGTGGTGGGAGTGTCATGGTCTGGGGCTGCATGAGTGCTGGGGAGCTACAGTTCATTGAGGGAATGCCAACACCGGGGAGGGAAAATGGCATTTTGGGCCCAATTTGGACATTTTCACTTAGGGGTGTACTCACTTTTGTTGCCAGCGGTTTAGACATTAATGGCTGTGTGTTGAGTTATTTTGACGGGACAGCAAATTTACACTGTTACACAAGCTGTACACTCACTACTTTACATTGTAGCCAAGTGTCATTTCTTCAGTGTTGTCACATGAAAAGATATAATCAAATATTTACACAAATGTGAGGGGTGTACTCACTTTTGTGAGATACTGTAGCTAGTTTCTTCATTTTAGCTTTCTGTTGACATTTTTTTCTGGCCCGGAAATTCTCTTTAACCTACAGTAAGTTGTAAAAGCATCACTCATCTCTTTCATTTCCATCTTTAAAAAAAAAAAAAAAATCTTAAAAGGCTTACGTTATTTTAACAGAAGAGAAAAGAATGTTAATTCCAGCTCCCCTTTTTAGAGCTATATATATAAAAAATTCTAATGGCCCCTTTAATTACACAATTTTTAAAAATGAGTTTAGGTGGTGTTAGTCCAAGTAAAATGAATCTGGGCTTAATGGCATTTATAGAAAGTTCTTTTGAGTTCTTTTAATAAATGAATGCTTATACAGCATAAGTTTATTTAGAGTACATGAGTAATTGAGTCTTTGGATGCTGGATGTGAAGTGTTTTAGAGAAGAAAAGAAGATGAAAGTACACACAGGAGGCAGAGGTCCAATCAGGGCAGGACCAACCTGATGGCGGCGAGCGGCTGTTGTGGTGGACCAAGCCGTTGTGCATGTTCTGCTGGTCCTCCCACGTCACCTCTGTATGATGTATAATCAGTATAGACAACATGGGCAGGTAAAAAAAACAAAACAAAAAAACACAGTGTGTATGTAGTGTACAGCAGTGTGCATGTTTTTTCTCCATCTGCAGGTTTACATAATAAACTCCCTGATTTAGCTTTGGCAACCTTTGTAAACTGAACCATCTGCTTTTTCAACCATGACACACTAACAGTCGTGCAATCTGATGACTTTAAAAAAAAGAATACAGCTCTTAGTTAATTATGCGAGTGAGTCAGAATGGTGTAGAGGGCCACGGCGTTATACTTAATCAATTCCTTACGAATTAATTCTAACAGATGTCATGCTGTGACACTGCAATTAAAGTTTGGGCTGAATATCATTAATACTACTCGCACATTAGACGGAATATTAGAAGTTCAGCACTGCTGAACGATGAACAGCTCCTGTCATGGCAGCATTTTGCTCCATCTACTGGTCAAATGTTGTAACTGCAACAGAAAAAGAAGTCTGGGAAAGTTTTGACGTTAACCTCGGAAAGAAACTTTTTTTTTCTGAGAGCATAATAAGCACTGGAGTAATAATAATAATAATAATAATAATAATAATAATAATAATAATAATAATAATAGTAAATTTATTTATAATTTAATTTTAATTTAAAGCCATAATTTAAAAAGCATTTAGCTTAGAACGTATATAAAAAATATAACAATTAGATAGATCAATGTTTTCTGAACAAGTATGAATTTAAAGGTGCAGTCTGTAATATTTGAATGTGTTTCTAAACCTATGACAATAATCTAAATTCAAAGATACACTAGAAAAACAGTGCTTAGCAATATTTCCATTAAATAGATCTGGCAAGTGTGGGTTTTTTCAGCTTTCTGGCCACTGGGCCACACATCTCTACCATTTTTCTCAACACTCTTGAGGCGTGCATAATTTTAACATAGACGAAGGAATAATGTGATTGCAATAAAAAAAAAAATGACTAACTGCTCCTTTAATTCTAATCCACTGATTAGAAAGCCTGATTTCATATGATTATATGACTGCTTATTAACATAAGCTTATATTTACTTATTAGCTTATTGAATTGTAATTCACCTTACAGAGGCTTTAAACATTACAAACTGCTCCTTTAAATGCAAACAGAACAATCTGTATAGAATGTGTCAGTTATTTCAATCAGTCCAAGAAAAGAGTCTCTGGATGCCATTTATAGAATGCACGGCTTTGTACATTTATAAATGCATACTTCACTGCGCAGGCAGGAATTAAAGTGGTGATGTGTGAGATATATTCACAGCAAACTTCATCTGCTTTTCAAACTGCATCAGAAACCGAGAGAGAGAGAGAGAGAGAGAGAGAGAGAGTGTGAGAGAGAGAGAGAGAGAGAGAGAATGAATGTAGTTTTTTTAAAAAAAGAGCCAAAACAGTAAAAAACTGGGACTGACCTAGAGGCTAGAAAACGAGGCAGAGTGAACACACACACTCACACACTCCAGTTAAAGACATTTGTCCAGTAATCTAAAAATGCGAAAGTAGATGCACTGCAATCTGCACTTTACACGTCACTCAACACTTGCCTTTCCTCCCGTTGGTTGCTGGTCTCTCCTCACAGTCTTTCAGACATGTGTTACAAGACAAGCACAGAACAAACAACACACTCAAAACGCTTTTTTTTTTTTTTAAACAAACCCTTAGCCTAGCTTAGACTTTTGTTTTACTAAATAGATACAGGTAAAAATCCCTAGCAGTTAACCCATTTTTCTACCATGTTTCCTGGTGTACAGCACACCACAAGCTCACACTGCAATTTAGTCCACAATTACGCCTCGTAATGTTCTCTCACTTTCCCAGGTGTGCATCTATGTTCGAGCTTTGTCCTGGAATAATTCATATTGACAACTAAACGTCATTGTTGCTGCGTGTTTGTCAATAAACGGTAAAAATCTGTAGAGACTAGAACAGCCGACCTAAGCAGCAGGGAGTCAGTTATGCATGTAGGAAGTGAAGTGAGAGACGCAGGCTCGGAAAAGCGCCATCATGTGACACAAAGGACAGGGAGCAATGCAAGCAGATGGAGGGATGAAAGAAGAGCAATCTGCTGGAAACAAAGCCTTAAGCCAACATGTTCGGGCATACGTATGTTTCTCCTACGCAGAAATCACTGAGCCAGTATAAATATAAAAAAATGGAGAATAGGACAGATTTCCGTCTAAAGCACGATTCACGAAGATGAAAGTCGATGGAGGAAAAAAAAAAGTGAAAAAACAGATGGAAAGTGGGAGGAGTCTCAGGAGGACACACCTGCTTCCGGGTCAAATGATGAGTGAATGGAAGTGGAGTAATATACGGCAGGTTCCTCGTCTTCATCTGCAGGAACGGTGAGAGACAGAAGGCAATGGATGGTTATGGTGAAGACACAAAAGCACAGATGGATGATGAAGGTATGATGACGTGTCGTGAGGAAAATGAAATATGGTACAATACGCATGAACAGCTGTCTGATTATTCACCTGGATATTCCAGATTTGCTTCTGTACTCACTGAAAAACCTTTGAACACAATTAGGACTGTTTGTCTTTACTCTCATGCACCTGTATACTGCATGCTTATAATCTCACAATCCAGTGACACCCAGAACTGTATGGGTTACTTTGAGTCCACTCAAGGTTCCTTCCTTATGTCATCTCAGGGAGTTTTTCCTCACCACTCTCACCTCTGGCTTTTCCAGTAGGGATCTAAACCTGAATCTGGATTTCTGTAGTGCTGCTAGGTGACAGTGTCTATTGTTAAACGTGCTATACAAAGTCTAAAACTGAATTCGAAATTGAAACTGAATTGGCTCAACGGTTAAGGCTCTGGGTTACTGACCAGAAGGTTGGTGGCTCAAGCCCCAGCACTGCCAAGCTGCCACTGCTGGGCCCTTGAGCATGGCCCTTAACCATATCTGCTCCAGGGGTGCCATATCATGGTGGACCCTGCGCTCTGACCCCTGATTCCAAACAAGCTGGGATATGCGGAAAAAGAATTTCACTGTGCTGTTATGTATATGTGACAATTACTACTTCATTATGAAAAACTCTGCTCTCTTTTTGTGTCCATATATACCCAGACTATACATATATACCCATCTATACCCAGACAGCAGGTTTCGCAACTGACCGAGTGCTGTCTGATCCTCAAGGTATTTTTGTCTAATTTGGTGTTTTGCTTTCTGCCTATTACTTTTGGGTTTGAAAAACAATGGTTTTCCCCCCCTCTGACCTCGGATTCAGAATGCCTGGATTTGAACTTTGTCTTGCCCTTTTGATAATAAAGCCTGTACTTGTATCCTCCCACCACCATGTCTCTGCCAGTACTGGATTTTGCTGCTCTACAAAATGTTCACTTGACATGACTTTTTTTTTTTTTTTTTTTAACATAATACACTCCTGATGTTTCATATATTTCTTAGTGCCACAACACTTTGATGCTGTCACTGTAGCTCAACGTAGTAAGATGTCACGCTCTCTCTAAGGGCTCTCAAGGGCCTTAGAAACTGCCCTGTTTATGAGCAAGTGGTTTTTACAAGTGGTCATCGAATGACTGACAGGAATATTGACCCGCATAATGCCCTCTGACCCCATCTGCTTTCCTATGAGTTCAATGTCCACTCATTCACCACCAGTCAGTAATATTAAACTCCTGTCAATCATTCATTCATCTTCAGTAACCACTTTATCGTGGTCAGGATTGGGGTGTATCCGGAGCCTATCAAAGGAAACACTTTGGCGCAAGGCAGAAATACACCCATAATAGGACACCAGTGTGCCATGCACATACTCATTCACACACTCATTTACACCTAGGAGCAATTTTGCATAGGCAGCCCACTTACTGGCATGCTTTTGAGAGAATTCTAGAGAACGCAGAAGAAACCCACAGACGGAACACACAGAAACTCCACAAAGATAGTAACCCGAGATTAAGATGAAATCAGGGACCCTGGAGATGAAATGTGGCAATGCTACCCACTGCAAACCCATCCTGCCCTAATAATATTCAGCTCCAGCCATAGTATCTGAAGTCATATTTACAACCTTCTCTGGCCATCTTTAACCAGTAGCATCAGTGCATGCATTTTCATCCTATAGCCTTAAACCATAATTAGAGCAGGACATGCTGTCCACTGTATATTCTGTACAATAATGATGACCAAAGAACTACTGTACATCAGCGCGCGCACACACACACACACACACACACACACACACACACACACACACGTACCGAATCCATGTTCTGAAGTTGATGAAAGGTTCTCTCCAGGCACTAAATCGTTCCCCTGATCTCTCTTTCTCTATTTCCCATACTCAAGCGCATGGATTTTCATTCATCTTTTCACGCAACACCAGTTTTGCCAATAGGTACCTGTATAAAGCTAATCGTTTTTTGTTGGTTTTTTTTCTTTTTAAAAAATGCCACCTCATCATTTTCGCCTATTGTATGTAACACATTTGAGACAAAAGCACAAAAAAAGCATCAAAGTCAATGAGGTATTATGGCCCTGGGGGAAATAAAACTTGATCTTTATAAATGTGTGTGTGTGTGGGGGGGAGGGGGGGGGGGTGCAATTGCATATTACTGAAAATTCACATAATGGAGGCAACACCACCAATGGAAAGTCTATGCTTTTGATTAATATCATTAGAGCTTCGAATACACAGACAAGAAGACAGAAACAGAATAAAACTATTTTTGTAATAACATTGTTAATAAAACAGTTTGAGGCAGGCTTTATCACAACACTGACAGTGAGTTATGAAAACATACTTTCTCTCACACACCCACACACACGCCACAGACTGTCTGCAATAGTCTTTGCTCCATATTTCTCCCAAATCCCTTCGAATATTCATGAAAGCTAAGGGAAAGATAGCAGAACAGTACTTTGCAGTTATTGTTAGCCACACTAGCTTTCTTTCTTGTGATTCTTTAACATTGTTTGGTTATTTCTCCCAAAACATGTCTTATAATAAATAAAAGCTAGATGTAGAGACAAAATTGAGCTAATCCACTCGCACTGGTAGCCATGCTAGCTTTCTGTCATTGTTTGAGACCTTTACGTTATTTGGTTATTTCTCTCAAGAGACCGCATGCTAAAAGTGGAAGATAGCTTTACACTAATTTGTATTGTTGTTAGCCACACTAGTTTGCTTCAACTGAGAGAAACATTAGCATTGTTTGGTGATTATTCTCCAAAAACAGCTGATAATAAATAGGAGCTAATGCAAAGGTACAGGAGTAGGCTAAGACTGCATTCACTGCTAGTCATGCTAGCTTCCTTTCATTTTGAAAGGCATTAGCACTGTAAGGATGTTTCTCTAAAAAAAAAAAAAGAGCTGATTTGGAAAAAGCTAATGATGGATGTTAGCATTACACTAATTTGTATTGTTGTTAGCCACACTACTTTGCTTTCACTGAGAGAAACATTAGCGCTGTTCGGTTACTATTCTCCAAAACTGCTGATAATAATAAATGGACGCTAATGTATAGATACAAGAGTAGGCTAAACTCCATTCCCTGCTAGTCATGCTTGCTTCCTTTCTTTCTGAAAGACATTAGCATTGTAAGGATGCTTCTCTAAAAACACCTCTGAGCTGAAAAAAAAGGTAATGGTGGATGTTAGCATTATACTAATTTGTATTGTTGTTAGTCATGCTTGGTTTCTTTCGTGCTAGGTTTCTAAGAGAAACATAAGTGTGATTATTTCTGTCAAAACACTGCGGGTAATATACGGAAGCTGATGCAAAGAGACAGATGTAGGTTAATCCATATTCACTGCTAGTCATGCTAGCTTCCTTTTATTGTGAGAGACTTTAGCATTGTCTCAATACACTGCTGATAATAAATGAAAGCTTCTTAAAAGGGACTGCAGCATGCTAAGCTTTCCTTATTACTAAGCACGCTAGCTTCCATTCACTGTGAGAGACGTTCATTTTTATATATTTTTTGGACACTGCTAATTATATATTA